>NW_014040340.1:103515-112099 GCF_001186125.1 Sphaeroforma arctica JP610 | reverse complement strand
ATATATCTGTATGTATGTAGTGTTTATAATGCTCTCAGACGGAAATCTTAGATGGGGCTGTTACCATTGTAAATTTTTTTTCTTCGATGTTATATATCCAGGTACGACACAAATACAAGGACTATATATGTGCCTGAGTCAGAGCAGATACGGCGATAACAAAGTTTACCTGCTTACTGGCCCGAAGGCTATCGGTCACGTCCATGGGCGCGCCAACAGGTGGCCGGTCAAGCTATAATGCAAAAGTGCTACGAAGTATTTAATTGCTACTGGGTGCAGTCACTTAGAAAATCTGCGGGTTCATTTACTATACTGCTTGTACACTATTTGGTCTACAGTCGCGCTACGCACACTTTAGGTGGGGCTGTATTTTAAAAAAATATCCCGAACACTATTTATTCGCGACCCGAGTAGATCAGAGTGGTGACTGGTGAGTTGTGAGTTGTGATTCCCTCGCGACGCGTGCGTATTTTTATATTTCATTGGAGGCGATAAATCATGCAGAGTTGCTGTGACATACTTACATAGTGTATTTACACACTCTATTAGGGTAAGCCGCCAGCCGTCAATTTGTGACTGCCACTGGTCAGTGACTCAGTGGTGAATGGGCCCGTGAATTTGGTAATGAAAAACCGCCAAAAAAAATAAAGTACTATTTTATAGGAAAAATAGACAGAAAAATGAATACATTAGCAATTTGGCATTATTACACGGCCCTCTGGATTAGGGTCGCGAGCAGAAATCAGGTTTCTTCCGACGACAAATCGTAAATTTAGCATTGGCCCTAATCCAGAGGGCCATGATTATTACATACATTCCTAAATAATTATTTTTAAATACAGTCCTATAAATGTGAAGGGACTGAAGGCAGTGACAAAAATGAAGAAAGAGAAGTCAGATTGTTTGAACTAAATTTATTTTATAAAAACATGTACTAACTACATATTTTGTTTTTTGTTTAAACAAAACCCAAAACACAAAAAAAAAATACATCCCAAATTCTCTTGCGGGTCTTCCTGAAAAAAGTGATCAGCTTTCTCATGACCCTCAGAAAATATGCCTGATCGGAAAAAGCTTTTTCTCTCTCCCTAAAATCGAAATACTCCACAATTGTTGTTTCTTATATACAATAAATAATTTATCCTTGGAACATACATATTTACAGTATTTTGTGAGAGTTTTCAGTTTTCCCTGTTTTTGTATTTAGTGTCAAACCTGACTAATTTTTAGAAGGCTATGTCAAACCACCATAAATAGCCTCCTAAAATAAAACAAGTCAAACCATAGCCCTCTAAATTATACAGTTGTATGTACCAGAAACAAAAAAATAACTCTCTATTTATGACGGATTTGGATCAAAGGATCAGAATTAGAAATGAGAACTTCTAGAAGTCAGCTGTCAGTATTTTATTTATAATGATAGGTGATGAAAGTGAAACAAGAAGCAAAGACAGCCTTCTGAAGTAGAACGTTTCAGAAGGCCAAATATGCAGGAAGGGGGTGTTTTTTTTTGGCCATATTTAATACATACAAATATACTATATTATAAACAAAGATGACCGCCACTGAAAAGGTAGAGAAAAAAATACCCTTCTGTATCGCAGTATCACATTACACTTGTGCGCTCTATAATCACACCGCCTAGAATTTGTAAAATTTCAATAGTGCGTAGCATAACTAAAAAAGTGGAATATTGTTGTAACAAAACGTAGACTGAGACACCACACCGTCTGCATGTCAGCGATGTGAAGCAATATGTGTGTGACATCCAGCCAGAATTTTAATGAGTCAGTAGAGACACGTACTGTACTGTATAAATAGTCCTGATTTATTTTACTGCAGCTTTAGTATCCTTTGCACGCTCGTTTTTAGAAGCAGAGATAATGGTACTGGTGAGAATGCACTGAAAAATTATCTCATCTATTACAAAGAATAATGCAATTCTCCTTCGATTCTAAGAAGTGGAGTCGTGTCGATCTTCACAAGGATATGGTCATATTTACCAAATCACAGTTTTTCACATATGTTTGTCGATTCTGATCTGTTCGATTCATTCAGCGCATGCAATTCACTGCATCGGCAAAGGACTAAAGGTCCGCTGAGTCGCTGACCAACACGCTTGCTTTCCATAAAAGTTATCAGGATATTTTTTTAATACCCGTCATGTAAATATTCATTATTATATTATTTACCTAATGTGTTAATGACTGATCAAGTGATCATCTAAATATATGTGAATATGACAAATTTAAAGTCGTCTGATGACGTGCGAATGACAGGTCCGAACCTATATATAGATTGGTCACCCATGACTTCAAATTCAATTTTTCCTCAGTTCGTCTGAAAACTTTGACAATTTTAAATCCGAATTTGAAAATTTGGTTTGTCTAAAAAAAATTAAACTGAACATATGACGTACATATGGAGTCCTTGAAAGCATCTGTGCCCTGAAATTTTAATGCGAATTTTAGAAATTCGGGCTCGCAATGAGAATTTTGATTGTTTCAATAGTTTTATATTTTCCAATTACTTTTGAGTTTTGGCTGTCATGAGAAAATGCAGAGTCATCGTCCCTCCAATGGTTGTTGAGGGTGTCAACAAACTTTCTTGGAAAAAGATATAAATATGTGTAAATTTATAAAACAACAATCTGTGTGAACTGCGAGAACAAATAATATACAAGTTTACAATACACAAACCGGATCGGGATAAAAGGTGTGCTCGGTGAAAATTACAACGCAGAAGTGTTCGTTTTAAAGAAGTGGACACTTTAGAATTGTTTTCATATAACACGAAGTGAAACAAGGGTTTATAATAATCACCGTACTTGTAAGATAGAGTTGCCTCGGGTACACTTTTACATACTAATGATGATGGCCACACCACCAGTGCCAGCTGCGTCCTTGCCACCCGCACCTGTGCCATACACAAACATGACACCAAGTGATCCAATGCCACTTAGCAATAATAGTTTAGGCAAGTCCCGAGAGGGACCTCCACCGACACCTCGGCGCTACTCAGAGACAAAGAAATCTGATTCAAAAAAATCAGGAAGACCGGGTCCTCCCAGACCACCCGCGCCAGCTGTTGTGGCCGCTGAAATTACCAAAGATAAGGCGGCGCCATCTTCTCCAAGCGTATTAACACACCAGCGGAAACTCAGCAATGTCACACCGGTCAAGATGAACAGGAGCGTAGATCAACACTCCATGACTGATCAACAGGACGACCAGCACCATGAATCACAACCCCCTTTGCCCAGGTTTGTGAGTCACAGCGATGCCAACCAAAATATTGTAGGCCTGGATGAAGTCGCCTTATCAGACAGCAAAAACGCTGCTGGTATTGTCACTACACAGGTGAAGCATCAGGAGAGTGCGCAGGGAAATCACCATGTGAACGGTATTACTGTACAAAGCGAAGGTGCCATCACACTGCTGGCTGGTGCTGTAGGTATCGGCACAGATGAGGCCTCTGAGTCGGCTGATGAGGTTCGAACTGATAGTGCAGAAACAACTGAGACGCGAAATAGAGCGGCCGATTCGAGGCGAAATCCTGCAATTGTCCACATTGGATTGGGTAACTTCGTGCGTGCGCACTTCGGACGCTACATGCAGGACTACAATGAGAAAGCCAAAGAGTTAGGTCTGCAACAGTGGGATATCCGTGCGGTAGACAGAGACTCGCCACGAACTCGCGATCTGATAGAATACTTCGACGAGAGTAATTACACGTACGATGTCACGGCGCTCAGCCAGGAGTATCAGGGCACCAAAACCATCGGTGCATTCAAAGAGTTGGTCAACATGGGCACGTCGCCCGAGATAGCCATAGAGATGCTGGCGGATGAGAATACAAAGGTTTGTTCGCTGACTGTGACTGAGAAGGGGTACAGTTGCGATCTCGGTACAGGCGCTATCATAATGAATCCAGAACTGGAACACGATCTGACAAATGAGGGAAGCCAGAAGCCCAAGTCGATGCTTGGTCTTGTGGTGGAGGCCCTGAGACGCCGCATGGAAAGAGGTCACCAACCACTCTCGATGATGTCACTTGATAATATACCCGGGAATGGGTTCGTGTTCCAAAATGCGGTTGTTGGTTTCGCACGACTGAAGGGATGTCTCCGTCTGGAAGAGTGGATCCGCACAAAGGTCTACTTCCCGAATACGATGGTCGACAGGATAACACCAAACACCAAACTGGCATCAGATGCTGTGATCTGTGAACCGTTCAGACAGTGGGTAGTAGAAACACGCTTCTGCAACGACAGACCCCAGTGGGAGCTACTGAAAACCAAGGGGGTTAACAAGATTATATTGACTGATGATGTAATTCCGTACGAGCACTTGAAGGTACGTATCCTCAACGCCACGCACAGCATGTTCGCGTACTGTGCATACCTGTGTGGGTACAGGCAAATTGACAAGGCTATGGCTGATACACGCCTGTTGTACATGGTACAATCCGCCACACGAGAGACACTCACCACAGTGCACCCGCCAGAGGGTGTGGATACGACGGAGTACGCGGATCTAATCGTGGAACGCTTTGGTAATCCACGTGTCAGTGATGCTGTTGCGCGTGTTTGTGAAGACGGCAGCATGAAGGCCAACAGTTTCTGGAAGCCTATTATTCAGGATCACGTGTTCGCCGACCGCCGCTTCCCCATTATGGCCATTGGTATTGCTACTTGGATTTTCTATTCTAGCGGAGAGGATGGTCATGGCCACGCAATTGAGATCCGTGATCCAATGATGGGCGAGACCTTGAAGCCTATTGCCAAACAGGCCAGGAAAGACAAGAACGTTAGACCGTTCCTCTGCCAAGCCTTCGGCGAGGAGATAGGCGACAACGAGTTTGTTGCACAGCAAGTGGAGTACTGGTACGGGCGTATAGTAGGAGAGGGTAGCGTGGACGAATTCCTAACCAGCATGGAGAAAGAGCTGAAGGAAGTTGCCCAGGCTGACGAAGTACCTGCCGAAGTGGCAGAGATCACCGAGCCCATATCCGCTCGACCGCCAGAGCTCAGAAGAAGGTTTTCGGAACATATCGATTCGTTGGACATGGCTGCTGAATTGTCATTAGACTTCAGCGAGATGCGAGCTGACAGTGAGGACGAGGAGATGGAGTTGGTCAGTGCGCACTAAGAAACCGTTGATGGGGCTGGGATATGGATATTGTTCCCTGCGGTGAACGACGGAATAGCAGTCAGTAGTTGGAAGGTGCGAAACGAGTATTTTCCTTACTTGATAACTAGGCTATAACTTAACTTAAGATCACGTTCCATACATATAGACGTGGATAATACGTTAGACACCAACAGGTGAGCTCCGTAGCATCACCAGAAAAGGCTTCGGTCAAGCCTCTGGAGAGGAAGTAAAGATTTGGATTGAGAAAAGGTCATTGTTAGGTAAACATAAAAGAAATTTACTGTTTGCACACCCAAAAGAAACTCCATTTTCTCTACTCGTTGGATATGCAAGATAGTATTCGTACATTCTTACTTTTAAAAGAATATAGCGTAACTCGGAAGAATGAAATCTAAGTGAATAAATACGATAGGGTCACACATTACCAGACACAGCTATCCAGTCATGTCCAGCACTTGGTAGTTGGTTATACAGTTTATTGGTGAAACCATATTTTTATTATCGTGTACCGGATGCAACGTAGTATAATCGTATTTATACTCTGTTGCGATAATACGGCCGTACACGTATACAATCGACTTAACTCAACTCTGTCTCGCGTCTACGTAGTTGATGCATTAGCAGCGGTTTATGCGTCTCACACTTGTTGTCTCGTGACTACGTATCACTGTCACACTGGCATACCAGATACACACAGATCACTCACCAGTAACCACAATGATACAAACTCACAGTTAAATACAAACGCCAACTACCAGTGTATACACAGATCACTCACCAGTAACCACAATGATACAAACTCACAGTTAAATACAAACGCCAACTACCGGTCGACAATGATAGACAACACTACATATTTATTTATTTATTTTTTACCTATGTATGTATCTAGGTCTCTTGTTTGGTATGTATGTGTGATGTATATATTTATATCAGGACCGATGTGAGGGCCCTAAACTCTTGAAGGGGCTGAGGCTGGCCCGCTGAGGCTGGCCCGCTGAGGCTGGCCCGCCGAGGCCTGAGGCTGAGCCGATGAGGGGCTGAGCCGATGAGGCCGAGCGGCGAGGGGGGTATTCTCTCTATCAATGACATAAATACACACTCACAAAGTCACAGTCACAGTCAGTCACAGTCTCACAGACCATACTCGCCAGTCACTCACCAGTCACTCACCAGTCACCAGTCACCAGTCACTCACCAGTCACCAGTCACCAGTCACTCACCAGTCACCAGTCACCAGTCACCACTCACACCAGTCACCAGTCACCAGTCATCAGTCACCAGTCACCAGTCACTCACCAGTCACCAGTCACCAGTCACCACTCACACCAGTCACCAGTCACCAGTGACCAGTCACCAGTCACCAGTCACCAGTTCACCCAAGTAAACGATATTTATGGATATCGCCCACAACGAGCCCGCCCTATGACTTGACCCAAATCAAGCCACTTTTCAGTTTGGACTGTTCGGTACATGAGTGTCGACACCTGAGGCCGACAGTCGATAAGTCGACAAGTCACCGACAGTTGACACTTGAAGTCGACAGTCGACACTTTCAGATTTCTTGTGTCGGACTGTCGGTTCGGTACGTCAACAGGACGTTTCTGAATTGGCGGCAAATTGATTGCTCCCCAAATCATTTCTAATCGGAAAAGTAGATTTTTAATAATAATATTTTGGAATCGCACTGCTATCAAGTTCATGACCTCGTATCCTCAAATGCACACATATCCTCATATGCACACGACAGTCACATATTACTTTGCGAGCTATTGCGTGCTACACGAGAACTGATGCGTGTGCATATTTATGTATTGTCCAAACCTTGCATAGTTATCGTATAAGAAATATATAGTGTTAGTCTCTCAAAATGGGCGATAATAGCGAGTGGGAGTTTGTATTCCCAATCAGTTGGCAAAACTTGGAGAACCCATGCTCACAGTCACGCTATTCTGTGCGGTCTACCAGGGATGTGGAAATCCGAGACCTGAAAGCTATCAATGGTAGGTAGCATCGTGTGCATATAGTTTGAATATTCTGTGAGAAATAGCCATATGAAGTTTCGACGCGATTGTTGGTTGGACAGTTTGTGTTGGGAGAAGTGGTCGATGTCGACTTCATGTCGTTTGTGCGTATATTTGAAGCGTGTGTGTATTCAATCTGGATACTACGTCGTAAATTTTATTTACTAAACGTCTTAGTATTAAGGAGATTAGTTCCGACGAGGCTATATAGGATGACATATATATATATATATATATATATAGATGATATATATATATATATTTATATGTATATGGATGATATATATATATATATATATATATATATATTATATGTGCATAAATATGTATGTATGTATGACAGCTACGCACTATAGACTTTGGAAGAATTCAGTCTTCAATATCTGCCTATCAGTATATGTGCGAAGTAATTTGTCTATCACATACGTTAGAAAGAGCGATACGCTCATATATAAAATAATTTATTGCTATGTTGTCGATATTTGAGCATGCAGTCGAATACAGCGACAAATTTGTCTGGCTTACTATCCTAATTGTATGATACTTAGCGGGAGACTACTCCCGCCTCTCTGCCAGCTGTGTGTGGGTGGGACAAATATACTTGTTGGGAGCTGCAAATAAGTATCCGAGAATTAAAGCAGATTCAAAGAAGGCTTCAGTATGCACACGCCTAGAACATCTGTATACCTTGACTTATCATCGGTTTCAAAATACTGACCGTTTAATCGCTTTACTTATTTCAGCGGAGCTAAGGAAAAGTCCCTTAAACATCGCCCAACAAGAAGTATTCGATGGGCTATACTTACTATTGAGGTATGCAATATGCTAGATTGACAAGTACAAGACAAAGCATAAAATAGGCTAATTTCTCATGGCCAATGTCATCGCTCGGCATAGATTTGTATACAGAATTGAATGATGCTTTGTAACTAGAATTCTATTCTGAAAAGGCTGTCGTTTTGGAGCTTGTAACCGATTTGTTATGATGATGTTGAGGTCAAATTTTCCTTCGCATCCACACAAATGTGTGCATACGCAGTGGGAGCTACCAAGTATATATGTACTGGATAACTGCGAGCAATTGCTTGTGTATTTGTAGTGCTATTATTGGCGCACGAGTACATTCAAAATGCCGCTTTGGAAGCGTCGCCTACAGCCGGGTCAGAACAGAGAAACCCTGATACTATTGTTGTCGATGTTTATTACGCATGTTCGTTAATAAAATTCAACACCTTGAGTGTGTTGCTGTGTTCCAGAAAAGCTGTCTTAATATATATATATATATGTGTGTGTGTGTGTGTGCGTGTCTGTGTGTTGTCTATATATATATATATATATATATATATATATATATATATATATATATATATATATATATATATATATATATATATATATTTTATATGT
>NW_014040340.1:91721-101860 GCF_001186125.1 Sphaeroforma arctica JP610 | reverse complement strand
ATATGTGTGTGTGTGTATGTATATGTATATGTATATATATAAAGGCACAATTTGTCTCAATCCCAACCATCACACTTGTGTATCGCCGAACAGGAGGAATGCTATCAAAATGCAAGTGTTCCTACTATGCTGGTGTTCGAGTCAGGGCGAGTCGTGCCGGGCAGCGGATGAGGGTAGCAGCAGAAAGGTTCGCATATGTTAGTGTCAAATTGAGGAATGGTGCGTAGCTATTCATAGTTACCTTGCGTAAAGGTTGCGTAACAAGTTACTTGATTATACTCGGCATGCATGTCATGTTGTGTGTGGTAGGTTTGGATTCAGCTGCATTTGCATTGCCTCTGCAATCTATGCACAAAGCACCAACAAGATCGCGGCATTATGGAGCAGACTGGTATTGTATCTGTTCACAACGTACTTGACAGTGGACCATCTCCCTCCCCGTAGCCAGTTGAGCTTTTCGCCACCTTGTAGCCAAGAGGTTGCTTACTGTGCACACTCTGTAGCCTCTGGAACATACCAAATGCCTAAACTGTGCTATGCTTACCGTACGTGACCCGATGGCATTGTATGTACGCTGTACGCTGCATACTTATCTGTATACTAGTTCGGTAGGGCGTGTGTAAATCTTTGAGTGACGAAGGGCGTTGGATACTTTCGAGCGGGATATGGGCGTGGCATAGTCGTTGAAAATCCTGCTGACATCAATGCTATTCACATGTGCAGAAAAAGACCCAGAGCCCAGGAGAGCTGTGGATGCCTGAGCAGGTGCGCACTCTGCGAGGGTTAAATCAGCTTATCACAGAGGACATTGCCACCTTCTGGACGGCTGTATACCCGGAGCAGGAGTTTTGCAGGTAATGTTATCGTCAGAACGGACAGTTGAAGTATTGTAGAGAAGTGAAGTGTGTTGTGAACGCATCATAGTGTTGCAAAGGATGCTTTGTTGAGTACAAGCATAATAAGAAGGCTGGCACCTCTCTGCTGAGTTGCTGCCATGAGCTGTGTTGTTGCCAGGACAAACGCTGCCATCTGTTTTTTGAGCGAAGTTGATAGTCGTGATGTTTAATGTGATATAAGCGTAAGAGTTGTTTTATAGGTAGGTCATGTTGCGAGAAGCGCACTCAGGTTGTTCTAGGAGTGAACTTGCAGTAAGCGCGTCAGGACTCTGCTACTGGCTGTTTCTCGCAACACGCGTGTATGGCCGATCTTTTAGTAAACGAGTGATGTAGCATGAATGCAACATAAAAAGACATGAACGATAAGAGGTTCTAGGATTCTGGAAAGCTTGCATTCTGGTGATCCGAGTGTGTATAGCCTATCTGCTACTTTCGAAGTTCAAATTTCCAATGTGTGGTTGCATTGAGTAGAGGCCATGGAGTGTACATGGACGTCCCAAGGTCCACACGCATGTCCTGTCATGCAATCTCCCATCATATTCATAACCTGTGTCCGTTTCCTACCCTACATCTAGCTGTATCTCAAAGGTCCCATCCCGTCTCCTGGAGAACCCGATCTACTGTCGTGACATGGACATCATGGCAGTGATCAGTGACATCCTGGGCACGCTATGCATAGACTACAACCGCCTGTTAGACATCACTACCATTGTCACCAGTCTGGTACCTAAATGCTCTCACATGCCTGTGCCTGCTGTTCTCGTCCTGCAAGCCATGGCCAAGAAGAACAAGCACATCGCCAATAATGTGGTGTCTGAAATCGTGCGGTAAGGTCTTTTTGTTTGATTGCGAACTAGTGGTAATGTCCGGATTTTCTTTTGTGCGAAAATATGTTTTTGCATGTGGGATATCTATACCTATGACTCTTGTATTCACATTTGCATATCCGCGTACATGTTTTCCTGGTATTGGAGTGGCCATTGGCCCATTTTAGTGTACAGTAGTGTGCTTAAGCTCAATCGAATACCTCCGATGCTTTTGTATGTAGGATAGCTATACCTATGACATTCTTGTATTCACATTTGCATCTCCGCGTACATGTTTTCCTGGCATTGGCGTGGCTATTGGTCCATTTCAGTGTACAGTAGTGTGTTTAAGCTCAATCGAATCCCTCCGCCCCGTGTGCAGCGAGATGTCGCGACATGACCCCAGCAGCATGCAAACAGACACCGCTGGAGTCAAGTACACATGCGAGTTCCTCAAGGAGCTGTCAGAGAAAATGCCGGAGGCCACCTTCAACTCCATCAGCTCTGTCCTGCCCCACTTGGATGGAGAGGTAGGTGTGCGCCGCAGTATCTATTTTGTCTGGTTGTATGTGTCCAGTCTGTTGCGGTGCCCTACGTGTCATACTTGTACCGTTGTGTAGCAGCTGCTGTTGTCGTAGCCGTCTCAAATCAGACACCACCGTACATAGCGTGCGCATTCACATCCGACGCACATACCACCATACATGCAACAACCCGTCGGTTTCATTTGCGCTCTCGGCCTTTCTAAGCTCTAGACCCTACAGAAACGCATGGCCGCCAAATGTAGTAGACCCTGATAAAACTTAAAACATAACCCCCACGAAACCAAAAAAAAATTATTCATTCCCCTACAGTCGGCGACCTTTCGATCCACCATCCTGTATATGATCACCCGTGTACAGAGCCTTTACCTCTCGCAGCTTGACAAACGGGCGGCCGAAGATGGTGAGTACTCTGTGTGTGTGTGTGTTAAGGAGAAGTTGTGCGTGTACGTACCATTGTATCATATTGTTTGCGCAACTTTGTTTTGAAGGAATATACACGATTTCTGAATACCTGGTGTGCTTTAGATTGGTTCATTTCTATCAGCACTTGCAAAACATTCCATCACAACCATAGCGCTCATTTGTGTATTTCACCTCCACTTTCGACCACATTCACTGCAATACGTCACGATACCACCCATCCTGTGCTGCATGGCATCGGCATTTGATTGGTTATCACAGATGAGCTGTGAGACCCAGGAATATTAGATAGACTCGGTTACTCACACAGCAATTTGATAAAGAGCTGAATCAAAATTGGTGGTGAAAATTCAGGCTGTCGTGACACATGCACCCGCTTAGCACACACGCATACACATGACCATACGCATCATGTATGTGCATATGTATATGTATATGTATATGTATATGTATATGTATATATTTATATATACATATATATATACATATATATATATATATATATATATATATATATATATATATATATATATATATATATAGATAGATAGATAGATAGATATAATATAGATATAATATAGATATATATATATATATATATAAATATATATATATATGTGTGTGTGTATGTGTTTGTGTTTGTGTATGTGTATGTGTGTATATCTGTATCATATATATATATATATTTATATATATATATATGAACACATACACAAACACATACACACACATTAACACGCATTACACACACTTGCTTGTTTGTTTTTGGGCTACATGCACACAGCGTGTATATGCCTGCACACTGATCTGCTTTACGATCTACCATAATTCTAATACATGTTCGTGTATTGTCGGGCAAGCACAGACGATGCAGGGGCTGACAAAGGTGTGCGTGCACGCGATGAGTTCCTTGGTATTCTCCTCGAACGGCTCCATGATGTGAATGCGAATGTGCGGAAACGCTGCATTGACATGTGGATATACTTGGTCGAACAGGTATATGGAAGAATTTATGCTTCTATAGATTTTGGAATATCGTGTGTTATATTTATATATATACATGCACAGGAACACAAAAAAATATGTACTTAATCGACTATTATTATGTATAATATTCATATATATGCACAGGTGTATGTGAAAACATGTACTCATATACATTTTTACTCATATGCATTTTGTAATATTGTGTTCAATATTCATTATATGCCCTGGTATATGAAAGAATACGTACTCATATGTATGGGTATATGTATATGTATATGTACATGTACATGCATATGTATTTATCTATATCTATATTACATATAAATATATATTTGTATATATATATATATATCTATATGTGTGTGTTTGTGTTTGTGTGTGTGTCTTTGACGTCCAGGTGCAATGCTATCTGACATGTGTGGTGGTCTACCGGAATACAGGAAGAACATACGTGCATTAATATCAATGTGAATTGGTATTGAAGAATAAGCAACACTTGTTTATCGAATTGTTTGTCTGCTGTGTGTCGCGTGTGACACTGGAGCCTCTTGTATGCCCGTAGTTCTCCTGCGCACAAATCGCTATTCTCTCTACCACGTTTTTCGTCTCTTCGATAGCCTCAGCCTTACCTATTCTAGGATTTCAGGGTTTATGGGTCAGTTTCTCGCCTTCCATCTTCTACCGTTCCCGACGCAAGTTGTGGGTTCACCACTTTTAACATATACGTCTTCGTACACTTTACAACTTTTAACCCAAGCTAACATCCACATACACGCAGAAATGCGTGCCCCTGACATTCTGGGACGAGATTATCACTGGACTCAAAGCACGCACGTCCGACCGCACCAAATCGGTGCGCCAGAATGCGCTGAAGGCCCTGGGCGTGTTCATCATACAGAACCCCTACGGAAACAGTCTACAGGTACGTGTAATTTGTGTGATTGTGCTGGGCGCAGGACGCGAATGCGTATTGCAATACATAGTCCGGATTACATAGATTACATGCGTATCATTACGCGTATAAGCAGTTCTAAGATGCACGTGCGCGATGTGGACGTACACGCATACTTAATATTTGCTGGTGTGCCCGCATATGAGCCTTGTGTGTGTTGTATGTGTACAAGAGGTCGGGCATTCCTGTGTTCTTGTGTGTGGGAGCATGTGTGGTGTATGTGTGCACGTGGTCGTGCATGTCTGTTTGCTTGCGAAAGTGTATCATACATGATATCCCTCGATATTTGGTCTCATATCCCTTCTTGTCACTCTCGCAGCTGAGTATACTCAAGGAAGGGCTGGCAAAAGAAGACTTCAAATTGCGAGAGTTGAAGGCTGCACTCGACACCCAACAGGTACCAATCCAATTTAAACGGTGTTTTGTATGAATATAAATATGAACCTACAAATATACAAGTTTGTCATAATTCAGATACACAATACGTACTAGTATGCGCGTGCACATGCTATCGTCTGAGTCTATGCTGTGTATTGGGCTTGTCTCTATGTGATGGGTCGTCTGTTGCTTCGCTGTTTCTGCCATCCATCATCCAGTAAGGTTGTCTTTGGCAGTATCTATTGAATTCATCAATGCTGCTCTCGTTCTGAAGTCAGTTTTTAATAACCTGCCCGCATATCATTAGTGGATCGAAAAAGTCAGCGAATATTCAGGCCCTTTCCTATTCTATCTATGCGAATTGGTACTTCATAAATCAGGAATCAGAGAAGCCTGAGGAGGACGCAAACGACGCCGATGCGAATGACGACAACGACAAGGAGGACCACGTACCAACTGCGTTGGAAAAGGTGGGTGTTGCCCGTTCAAAGTACTGTCGTGAAGTGTTGAGGCATAGTTCTCGCTTAATTGTACCGTGAAATGTGGAGGCCTAGGTGTCCATTTGTAAAGTGGTTGTATAACAAGCCAGCGAAGCATAGTTCTTTCTGAAGCAGGTGGGGGGGACTATGGGTGTATGTATACGAGGTGCTAGTACATGAATGACCCATGAAGATACACATTAGAGCAGTCCATCAGCATTTGGACACATTATATCAAAGACGGCGTCTATGTGCGAGTGTGGGATAGTCTAGTGCGTATGTATGTGTCTGTGTGTCGTGTGTAAACTCGATGCTGAGCTTGGCTTTAATCGCCACACCCGAAATCACTCTTCCATCCTACTGCTTCACTGCCCACGTATTAGCTGACCCTTTCGCATCTTCTTTAAGAAACAATGTTTGGTGTATGTATATGTATTTGAGGCATTGACATACATGTTTCTTCATGAAAACCATATAGGAGATTGCCGCACACGAGAAAGTATTCCTGTACTTCAACGGAGCGGTGTCATTCACGAATCAAATACACTCTATGGCACCGGTTATGGTCCAGTTGCTGGCCTCTAAAGACGTGTCCGATGTCAAAGAAGTGGTATGTCCTAAAAGCAGTGTTTGTCGCAGTATGTGGTTTGGTATGTATACTTTTTATTCAAGCATACATCTACAGCGATACGCGTCGGCAAAAACACCAAGTTCTTGCATTGTTTAAAATTGAAGTGGTAGAACCCCTTTCATCAGCCCCATCGCATGCACAGACACTATGTCTATAAAGTTTCGCTTAGGAGGACAATGGAGCATTGTATAGAGAATTATCACTGAAACTGTAGTTTGTGTCCTAAAGATTGAGCTGATTCAAGTGTTGCATGATTTCGGCGTGGAAGCGATCGTTCGGCCGGAGACAAACGAGGCCGACCCCCTGAGAACGATGTTGATGCAAATCAAGTCACAGGACGGTATGTGCACAGCTATGAAGGTGAATGGTGGATGGTGTGTTTTACGCATTCATATGGCATATAAACAGTTTATCAGCTGTACATAACAGATAGATTATAATATATATATATAATGTTCATCTTATACGGTTTTTCCCTCGTGGCACTCATATGCTTAGCTTTTTACAACCATTGCAGCCGATGTGCGAAAGAAAGTCATTGAAACATACGAGAAGGTACACCTGCCCATGACAGAAGACATGGACCCACGCGTATATATCACCGTGGTAGTCAAAAATCTCATCGAAATGGTAAGCGAGATGTGAGTGGGTTTGTATCGTATCGTGTTTGTGCGATTTAAATAAATTTGCCTTACATGCATCTCGACATGCCCGCAACAACCGCGAGTAAATAAGAGTTGCAAGGCGACTATGCTTCTTGGCACAGGGTCCTCACATAGACGCTGTTATAGTTGCACATAGGGCTGAACTATGCAGATGTGTAGGATGGCTTTTTCCAATGGCGTTCTCAGTAATCCCTTGGTCGCCAGGTCGTAGGTAGTCAACCAGACATTGGAGACTGGGATTTCGTTTTCTTCTTAGGCCAGCATGACTGCGTTAATTTTGATATTTTTTACTCATCGAGCGCTCAAGGAAGTCCAAGTCCTGACACTTGCTTTTGTGTTGACATCGTTGTATACTTGATTCCACGGCCGATCTTTATCTTAGGGCCCTCTTGATATGTAGGGCGGCTGTTCTCCTCGCAGACAGTTCTATTTTTAGTCTCATATTTTCCTGAATAGCTACTTCTTATATGCTATACTCGATTGACAGCTTCATGTACCGTCGCCTCGTGAAAACGAATTCTTCAGTCCAGAAACTTCATGTTTGTATGTAAGTATTCAAACTCTCCCCTCTCCTCATTGCTAATTTCAAACATACCCGATGCCAGCTCAATAACAAGTATATGCCTTCCTATCGTGTCCATTCTCTGCACCTGAGTTGCCATCAAACCCCCCATCTCTCCTTCCAAAACGTCCACTGTCGACATAGTAACAAGTGACAGTCTGAAGCTCACAATCGCCTCGGATTAGATATTATAATGCTTCCATCTCCTGCACACTGACAGGCTATCAATGCGTCTTTGGCGGATCTCGCTTGTCTGAAAGACCTGGTCAAAGAACTGCAGCACCCCAAAGTGCGCAAGATCCCGCCGGGTGTGGTTAAGATGATGTGGGATGTGTTTACGCTCAAAGGTATGCGTTTGTGAGTCGTACGTGTGTTGTCAATAATCTATCGTATGTGTTGATGCTTTAAGGTATACATTTGTGATGTGAGCAGATATTTGTTCAAGATATATAAACTGTGTAACGCTCCAAAGTATGTGTCTGTGATCTGTACATGAATGCACACGTTTTTCATTGCATGGTTGTGAAGACTTCATCGTGGATGCGCCCTTGCGTGCCCATTGTATAAACATAATAAATGCATTTGTGCATAATTACACAGTTGGTGTTATGTTGTTTTCGAGCGTTTTCCGCTCATTTCTCTCGGTCAAAAGCATTGGACTAAGTTGACTATAATCGCGGCAATTGCGTCAAAGGCAACACTCTGTACAGGATAAACTGCCCGTTTTCTCTCAATGTTGTAATAGTCCGCTAAACAGTTAGGATACATTTGCGAGTCACAGTATGTTGCTGATCACACATACTCTCCCATGACAACGCCTTTGTTAAAGCACACAACTACACTAGAACTATTGATGAACTTTATACTTCAGCCTCGATACAACATCGCGAGCGCAACTTGTAGAGCGTGCCATACATCGCTTTGAATTAGCAGTTGCACTTAGACGAACGTAGTACGCCATCGAATTTGCGGTCCGATCGGTATTTGGCAGTTCAGACTCGTATGTGATGGATGTACTGCTTCACCTACGAGGGGTATACGTTACTAAAGTGCCGATTTATATGGGTTTCATAGGCCCCAGATACAGTACAAGGTCTCTCGACCATGCATGACTAAAGTGTAGCAACCAACCCTCCCCCGTCTATCACCCAGTACCAAACACAACCCAGGTGCACGCTAGGTCTGCGCTGATTATGCTGAGCTTCTTGGTAGAGTCGGATGCGGAATCGCTCAGGAATAACCTCACCACACTGCTAGATATTTCCTTTGGCGCCCGGGGACGTCAGGACCCTTTGCTCGCGCAGTACGCGTGTTTTGCATTGATGGTATGTCTTGGGAGTTGTGGTGTGATTGTAAATGATTTGTTCTGCATTGATCCCGTGTTGCGTACGTTGTGTTTTGTAATATCGTAAAGTGGTGTAGCCAAACGTGGCAGATATGCCACTCGCGGGATAGCACTATAGTCCCGTATGTTGACTATCCTTTAATCATTAATCTGTGTGTTTCGCATCATCAGGTGAAAGTTACAACTACGCACACCATGGTGGTTTGCAAATCGTAATTCTAAGGATCAACGCTTCACATTGCTTTACATTATATTATACTATATATATATCTCCGGCCTACCGTTTCGACGGTTGGTGTTTTATATGTATATTCCCATATTCGATCAGATGGCGATGAAAACCTAAAACCCACACTCTCTTGCAGAAAAACCTTAGCATTCGTGACAAAGGACATTTGTGCATATTCGACATGTGTTTAACCTGACTCATACTCTTCCGAATCGCCACATTTGCGACATGATTACGGCACATGCTGAGTTTTCGACGCGTGTGTGGTCTGACCCACACTTCTCTTGTAAACCGCAGCATCTGCGGCAAAATAATGACAACACACAACGCCTTCCACACGGCGACCGGATCTTCAGTGCTATCTCCGATTACCTCCTTGCCGGTTGCTCTATAGACATGGATCCATCGAGACAACACACACACTCAGTACGTAGCAGTTGCTATATTGACTGGAGTTTGATATTTTGTATTATGCTCGAGTTTACTGACCTGTGTATTGGACGTTATCGCCGCACGCAGAGGAAATTGATGATAGCTAACCTTATCGTCTTGTGTATTGGACTTGAATGATTGAGTGGAGAGTATTAGAGGTGATTGCATCGCGAATGAAGAGAGTTGCGTAGAGCTAAGCATATCGCCTGTTGTATTGTACTTGAATGATCAAATATGATAAAACATACAGCTAATCACGTTGTCCTTGTATTCCAATCCTCTGCACGAAGACATGCTGCACTTGACGGGCTTAAGTCTACTCACTTTAATGGGCACGTGGTAGAGTATCGTCTTGTACAAATCTATGCTCTGGCCAAGTCGAAATGCTTAGTAGTTCTGATTTTAAGAACCTTGTTTTCCTGAAGTGCCCAAACGTTCTGAACACCAACTCGTTCTCGTCTGTACGTTATAACTGCAATACGTTTGACTTAACTCCGTATTAAACACATTGTTGTGTATGCACAGGAGTGGTTCAGCTCAGCGCAGGCCTGTATCAATCTGCTTTACCATCTGTGCGACACTCCCGCCGACGTCTCCTGCGCAATCATACGCGGCATGACAAAGCAGTTGGACCAGGCCTCCTCCAAGTATGTAGTCTTCAAGTCTAATGGTTAACATACGGATCACATGGTATACACGTACGCACACACACACACACACACACACACACATATATATATATATATATATATATATATATATATATATATATATATGTGTGTGTGTGTGGTCGGTGGTGGTCGGTGGTGGTT
>NW_014040340.1:87381-91540 GCF_001186125.1 Sphaeroforma arctica JP610 | reverse complement strand
TGTGTGTGTGGGTTCAGGTCAGGTCGTGTTTGTGTCTGTGTCTGTGTCTGTGTCTGTGTCTGTGTCTGTGTCTGTGTCTGTGTCTGTGTCTGTGTCTGTGTCTGTGTCTGTGTCTGTGTCTGTGTCTGTGTCTGCGTCTGTGTCTGTGTCTTTGTGTTTGTGTTTGTATTTGTGTTAGTGTTAGTGTTTGTCTATGTCTATGTCTATGTCTGTGTCTGTGTCTGTGTACAAACCACACTCTGTGGCGACAAATCACATCACACTTTACAAATTGATGTTTTGCATCCCAAGCACCATTCTCCCGATCTTTTTGCGCACACAGCTAACAGCAAAGTAAGAATAACCCTGAATCACACTGCACATCTCATACTGTTTTCTCCCTTCTGCTCTATTCCCGTAGGTACGTAACCGTAAAGAAAGAAGAAGAAGTGCCGGAGCAAATTGACGACGATGCTGCCCCATGCACTCCCATACCTCAGGCCAAGCTCCTGGCCATCTCGTCCAATGCAAGCGGTATAGCTAAGGTCATACTCGCACGCCTGTTGTTTACTGTTGGGCATACGGCATTCAAACAGCTAGTGTTGTGTGAGGAGATTGAACTGACGCTCAAGAGGAGACATCAGGCGGCAAAGGAGCTGCTAGAACAACGCAAGAAAGAGAGCGCGGCCCACGACGAAGACGATGTATGTATATTGATGTTAGGGTATTGTATTGTATTCGGATGTGGTCTGGAGCAGAAATCTTGCCTCCATCCAATTCCGGGATCATCTTGTATGTGTGAGGTGATACATAGTCACTTTACACTGTGTGAAATGTAGTTCACACAGTCGGTGTAGGGCTTGTCGCAACGGGTGGTGTGGACAAGTAAACAATTCACCTATTTTCCAGTACAATTGTTAATATATGCCTTCCCCCCCCAACACACACACACACACATCTCTCACGGCAGCTTTAGTAAGCATAGCCTAAATAATCCCTGCGTAAGCTTCGGTGGTTCTGTTTTAAATATGGCTTGATCTATAGAGTATCTCTAGAACATGTATATGTACACAGTCTCTGAACATACTCAGTCGGATATGTGCACACAAATATAAACGAACACGACAGCGCACACAGGTTAACAAATTTCTGACTACATACATATCTCCATTTACATACTCGTATTGACAGGACATGGTAGAAGACCTGGGTCTCCAAGCGGAAGATGCGGAGACTGAGAAAATTGCTGAGATCATTGAAAGCGAGCTCGTCGCAGGTATGAATAGCTGTATCAACTGTTTACCATGCATATGGCTGTATGTGTGTATTGATTCCTTACTTTTGTCTATTGCCCCTTCTTGTGTTGGTCTGTGCATTCGTTGACGTTGCTACCGATGTGTGACAAAGGGTGTGCTTTAGTATACTCGTGCTCAACATCTGTCCGTTGTTTCGTATGCATGGTTTTTTATGGTACCACTTTACGATGTCTTTGGTTCACGTTTAGATACCTTCTGTAGAAGAGCCCCAGTTATCGTTTCGGGCTCATGTTGCTGTGGCCCGTTTCAAGTATACTTAGTGATTATCATGCTCAGGCAGTTGTTGGCACGCATAGACGAACTACACACTCCAAAGGGTACATACAACCTATATGTATATTTATGTATGTATTTATATAAACACTAGATAAGGCGCACTATACTATAGGTCGAGCTTTTGACAGTCGTCCTCCCACTATATTGCTCATAGTTGCATCCACATAACCAAGCAAACCCTAAAGACTACAATCCTACGCTGCAGGTGACGGGAGTTTGCTAGCGGCCTTCAAACCCTTGATCATCACTACCTGCCGCACCAGACACAGTGATCCTTTATTGGGGCCTATTGCAGCGCTAGCAATGTGCAAGTTCATGTGCGTGTCGCAACAGTTCTGTCAGGACCAGCTACAGGTGATCTTCACACTTCTGGAGAAGAGCAAGCAGGTCAGTATCTAGTTGTATATACCTGTGGGTCTTGTGAAGGATACATGGGCATGGGTGCTCTAAATGCTAGAACGTGAGAATTCGGGTGACCCGATCTCAGAATTGTCGATGACTAAAACATTAGTGATTTTAAGATGTACTTTCCACGTGACAGGATGCTAGGAGAGTATTGTGGGTATTGGTATGCGGGTATCACACGGTGTAAGGTGGTTGGTCTAGAGTCTATAGTATCAGTGTTGTCCGTTTTGTGTTGTATCGTTGTACATGGAACCCCTTCCGCGCTTAGGTGTGTCCATTTTGGAAGCTATTGAAAACTTCGTTGGACGGGTAGGGTCACCTACGATTTTCAATGCCTTTGAACAGATAGAAAACAATGCTCCAGTGACAGATATATACTCTATTGTTGTTTTCAAAAGCAAATCGAGGAGGATTATGTCCCCTACTTGCATGAAATAAGGCAATTGTCACGGCATTGCCTTCCCATCTCGTTCTGCTTCCAACTGTATCCTTGATTTGTGCCGTTCCGCAACAATACTGATCCGAATCAATGCCCTACTCCTTCGGTCGTCACAGGCGCTAGTACGAAGCAATGTAATGATCTCTCTTGGAGATCTAGCACAACGTCATCCAAATCTCGTTGAACCGTGGACCGCAAAGCTGTACGAACGATTGAGAAAGGTACGTCGTATGGGTTATTTTGTTGCCGAGTATGCGTCCCCTCGGCCTGATTGGATCTGCTACCACCACTATGTGAAGCAGATGCCCTATTCATCCTGCATACCTCGTGGCACACACTAGTCACACAGTACAATTCGCCTCATCTTGGCAAATTTCACCACCAAGCACGCTTGGATATCTCTAAATTACTGTGTCGGAAGAAAATTTTGACTGTTATCATCGCGTATAAATCACAGTAACCGCATGTACCAATCCCCTCTCATACACCTACACCTCAATCCTGTTTCCTGAATAGGGTGGGTATGTTCCCCTTTTTGGCTGGTATGCCAACAGCTATTCTATCCTATACTCCCCTCATCTACTTCAGAGCCTTCCAATTTGATTTTTAGGGTAGATATATGCAATGTAGTAATTAGTTCCATCCTATCCCTCTGTGCTTGCAGGATCCGGTCATCAGTGTGCGAAAGAACACCTTGCTGGTGCTCACCCACCTCATTCTCAACGATCAGATCAAAATCAAGGGGCAGGTACGCACTGGTGTGTGTTTGACGTTTATAATACATTGCCTGTATGTGCATTTTATATCTGAGTAGTTAAGTATATATATAATCTTGCTTGAGGGTGGAAGCATGGATCCTGGACTTTTTTTACTCATTAGCATCTGGTCACTGCATTTCGCGCCATGTAATAGTATGTCTTTTAGTGCCAGATCGTATCAAGGGCGATGACATCCCCATTATTTGCTGCTGTTGCGCTGTACGTTATCAGCTATTGTTTCACATTTAAAGTGATTGTAAATACTATGCCACGAATTCCTTTACGATGCAGATTTTTCGATATAAGGCTACACATTACATATGTGCACTCAAAAGTAGCGTACGATTGTCACCGTAATCTGCGTTGCTCTTTGGTCGTGATCATACCCTGCCCTTCCTCTTGCATTACCATTTCTTATGGACATCGTCTTCCTTCTATACTTTCCGGTTTGTAGATCAGTCATATAGCGGTGTGTCTGGAAGATGAGGACTTGTGCATCCGATCTCTGGCCACCTTGTTCTTCTCAGAGCTCGCTAAGAAGGTACGTACGAGATGTATGTAGTTTAAATTCGTACTATTAAGAGAGCATGCACAGCACCTGATAAGCAGGTGGGCATGGGCAGTATATTGCAGGTTAGCGAAGTCTTTCGACAGGAAGGATACCATGAGGTGTAAGCAGGGTTGAACTAGTATGTGTGTTCGCCATGAGATGTATCCCCTGAGGAATTTTTTCCAATTCAATCCGCTAGGAAATTGATGATGTGAATGTATGTGTCGATGCTATGTAAATATATATATATATATAACATATGTGTGTGTGTGTGTGTGTTATATATATATATGTGTGGTGTGTGTGTGTGTGTGTTGTGTGTNTGTGTGTATTGTGTGTTGTTGTGTGTGTGTGTAGTAACTACACACACACATATATATATATATATAGTATCATTATAGTTATAGTTATTATTATTATATATATATATATATTA
>NW_014040340.1:65738-87361 GCF_001186125.1 Sphaeroforma arctica JP610 | reverse complement strand
TATATATATTTACTACTATTACGTTTAGTTATAGTGTATATATATATATATATATATATATATATATATATATATATATATATATATATATATATGTGTGTGTGTGTGTGTGTGTGTGTCTATAGTATGCACGACGTAAACTTAAAATATCAAAAATGGGGCTAATAAACGCAGACCTGTATTAAAAATCGATGAGTGAAATTATCTGTCGTCGTAGCCCGATGTTGCACGTAGTTCGCATACAACAATCACAGACGAACGTACACGTATGACAACTAGTTGGGAAAGCCTTCGTAAACAATCTCGAACCTGTGCCTAAATGTTGTATTTGGATCAGTTCGTGTGCCTCTATTACTGTGCCATTGAGCGCTTCCCGACTGTGGTTGGATGGGTAGACGACTAAATGGAAGGACCTCGTATCAATTCTCTCGGGTTTAAACCACTCCCTGCTTTCACTTTTGTTCCGTCCTGGAGTGAAGGTTGATGGCTAACGTATTGTCCTTTTCCACTGTTCCCATTTCACAGGAGAACGCTGTCTACAACATCCTGCCAGATATAATCAGCAAACTGTCCAGTAAAAAAGAATGTATGTGTGCATAAGAATTCCTATGACCCGTTAAATGTACAGACTACAAAGTGACCTGTGGTCAGAACTGAGCTCCTTGTTGCCATGCTACGTAAGCACTCGCGTTGTTCATGTGTATCTCGTGCTCCTGCGTCTTAGTGTTTCAACTTCTTCACGAATGCTACATGCTGCAAGCTTTCGCCCATTCCTTGAGATTAAACTATATGGATAAGTATAGAAGTGCTCGTAAAATCACCATGGCGGTCAACGCCTATGCAATGGTGGCATCAATACGATGCGCATGATATACTTCCTGCTAATCCTTTCGTACTCCTATATCTGCAGCGATACCGATTGAGAAGTTCAGGCGGATAATGGAAAAACTACTCACATACATCGAAAGGGACAAACAGGTATGCAATCGTGTTCAAAGATAAATTGTTGTCACTATCCGCTGATATCAGACATACTAACAGCTTCCGAAGCAGATGAAATAATTGTTGTATGCACGTGTGTTTGAGATTTTCCTTCTCATGCTTTTTTCACGCTCAAATACCATCCCCAATGCACGCAGTCCGAATCCCTTATCGAGAAACTGTGCAAGAGATTCGAATCCACCTACGAGTACAGGCAATGGCGTGACTTGGCTTTCTGCCTCACAAAACTCAAGTTCACGCAAAAGGGCACGGAAAAGCTCATCCAGAATGAGAAGGTAAGAAATCTCGTCGTTTCATAAATGCGGACTGCAATGGCAGTATAGTGTCCTTGAAATGGGTTCCGATGTATTTGGAGCCTCCCGCTTGATTCTGTTTGAATTACAATGCCCTTAGTATTTGGTTTGGGCGTATGTAGGCTTCTCACCTGGTTCACTACAAGTGGAAGTTGTAGATATATTTTTTGATAATGTCAACGTTTTAAAGGCGAATTTAGTTTGTACCTCTAGCTTTTTGGTAAATTCCGCACCAAGTATGGTCTTCTTGAGCGAAGGCTAAGCCGTTTTGCGATGCTGGGGTCGAGTAGTATCTTGTTTGTCTCCTATCTAATATACTAGCGTGAGGTGATGCAGATACCTACTTTGAGTCTTTATCTGAAAGTACTAATGCCTTTTGGACTTTTTTTTTCTTTTTTCGACCACAGTGCTACATAGATAAGATGGGCGATGAAACTGTATACAAATGTTTCAAGGATATAGTCGCTCGGGTGAAGAAAAGCAAGCCCGAGACTAGGCCGGAGCTGGAGGAGTACGAATTACGACTTGAGGCTAAACATAAAGGGGTGTGTACTGATTCATGTGCTTATTTGATAGCTTGCTAATTTTGCTGTATTGCTTTGCGAGAAGACGTCGAGAGAGTGCGCTCTGCACCGTACGTGTGGTTGAGATGCTCGTCGTGTGCCTGTATGTATTCTAGTCCGCCAGCGATACTGTGCCTGTTTGTATTCTAGTCCGCCAGCGATACTGTGCCTGTTTGTATTCTAGTCCGCCAGCGATACTGTGCCTGCCGATACATTTCATTGTCGCGCACGAAACGAGCTGGATGATATAGCCTACGCTGGAGCATGTAGATATTCGTATATTGCGACAGCTATGTGTGTGCAATGACACAGCTGTGTGTGTATGTTTAACATGCCGGCTGTATATTTGTGGTACCTGGTTGGCTTTTCTATGGATTCCAATTTCATTGCTTATTTAAAGAAAACTATGCTACCAACACATTGCACATTCACCCACAATCCACTGAATACACGATTCGTATATACAATGCTGTACAATTAGTCTCATAAATAGCTGCACATTTAATATATCAGGATGCCGAGCTGACCACAGAGCAAGGGGACGAGGCCTATATGGACACTACCGAAGACACGCAACTCAAAACTGAGCAGACGGCCACGGACAGCCCCTCCGCTCCAGAGAAAGCGGATATGGATGTCGAGGCTTCACAAGGCTTCAACGATCTTACACAGACCCAACCCCCAGATATCCTCTCCACGCAGGCACTGGCGGAAGACGGTAAATGTGGTTTGCTGCACGAAAACTTGGTTTTAGGATTTTCGTGGGCCTTGATGACAGTGACGCGACCATGCTCTAAAGTACTCGCGTGTAGCTAGACCGTATTCTGCCGCATACTACAAACTGCCGTGATGTAGTTTCTAGATACAAGTTAATCAATCAATCATCGCACAGGCCGTGACTTTGATTCATCTGTCAGGTTTTTTCATTATCATTATACTTAGTTCTATTCATTGGATATGTAATCATGTTTCTCCCAGTTGGTATTGCGTCTTTCTATATCCATCACAGATTGCATCTATCTGGGGTACATACCAATGTACTCGCTTTCTTATGTGTCTTCATTCTTTGCATCATCCCACACTCGCTGCAGTGATCATGCAAGACGCTGTGCCAAGCGAAACAACCTACACGCCACAGACTGCCGTGAAAAGGCAACTGCCAGTGTCTTCTGATGACGAGGACATATATATGGTAGATGCCACTCAGCCCGAGAAGGTAAACTATAGTTGCTGTCATATGGGCGGGGGGTGTTGTCGTGCATATCGGGTCCAATAAATATTTATGTACGGGACAACCAGAGGCTGCTTTGTAAAACACGGGTGGTCTATTCGCACCCAAAAAAATGCTTTCTTATTTCTAATACTCCACACCCACTCACGCTTTGGTACTGCATACCCCATGCTTTACAGGCAAATGCAAGTCCGACCGACGCCTTCGATGGCGAGCTGGAAAACAGGTAATCAATAGGACGGAGCTTACATAATTGCTTCATATCTCGTGCGGTCGATACTGTTCTGTTTATATATTCCTCGCATCATGCACAGTTCAGCTCGGCGTTTTTTCCCGGTAAGTATCTCAGCACGTGTTTAAGAGTATACACCGTTTCATACTGTCTGCTAACTTGTATATCTAAGCATTCTTTCTCGCCTGACTTTCTCATACTGAAGGAATCCAAATATAGCGTCGGTACTCGAGACGGAGAAAAGGCCGACACGAACTCGGCGCACCCGTAACACGCGTGGTAGCGTCAGGTAAACTACCCGACGATCTATAGCTAATGAAATAAACAATTAAACACCATGGTGTACGGAATTTAATCTTTAAAATTGAACGTGGATCTTACATTGAGTCTACATACCCGGGATGTATCTTGTAGGTAATATGTGATTAGAACAACAAGCGAGGATCATTTGAATAGTTTGGAGGATTCAAATACGGAACGAGACCATCAATCTGTTTTGTATCAAATCAGATCCAATTCTCAACTTCCCGATATACCGAAGAAGCTGTGAAGTTTCAAAGACGCCAGCGTCGCATATGCTTGATGACTGGGCTATCGTTTGCGTGCCCCATGTCTCGTGTAGCGCTGGGCGGCGGGGCAGCCTAGGTTATCTACGCTTGTATGTAGCATACAACATTCACATGCGTATTAGGTATTGACTTTCTCAGTTTCCTGCACGCTGTACACTGATTGGAAAGTACCTTAAACTCGAGTTAAGAAAAAGGTTCTTTCTTGAAGGTGATGCTGGTAAAGACCTTGATCGCGAAATGAATGGCAGCTCCTCTCTAGGTCTGGTGGATCTGGGTCAAAGTCACATGCTTCCACCTTTTTCTTGGTACACTTCACATGTAGGAATGTATTGCGCGTAGCTAGTCCCCCAATTCCAACACTCGCTCGTATATCTTCGTATACTGGCCTCTACTATGGCCGGCAGCCTACGCTTCTGATTTTCCGCAGACAAGGAAATTTTTTAAATAGATGATATCGATCTCCCTACCATAAATAGAAGTAACACTCAGAACTACAAGCGTGCTCATATCTGCTTCACATTTTCCGACTTTCTTGGAGTCGACGTTGATCCCGGCGTGAATTGCACCAATTTGATCTAATAGAAAACCGTAAATATGTGGCACTGTCATTTTAAACAGAATATAATTATATACAACTCTCAATTCACATTTAAACAATGCAATGCAAGTATCTGTTCATCATCTGCAGTTCCTGTATGCGCTGCCAATTACATTTAACTCGCGGACAATGATACATAGGGCGAGAAAACTAGAGCAATGTTTTATTACTTCACTCGCGGCATTCGATCCGAACCAATTTAAAGGTGTTGTATGTCAATAACAATCTTGGACTATGGTTTTCCGAGAAAAGGGTGAACTGTTGAGCTAAGCATTCTTACTCAGTCGAAGTGGAATTACAGCAAATATATTTTTAAAAAGGCTTCGGGATATATTTAAAGTGTCAGAGACCGTTTGTGTGGGTTCGACCTTGTGATATAATGAATCACTCGAACGATCATATTTATCAGTACTACGGGCATCATCTGTTATGAGTGCGGACTTGATGAGTGGTGTTAGACAGTAGAGACTAGAGAGAGAGAGCCTGAGATGACTCCGCCAGAGGAGCCGGGAAAGGAGAACGAAATAAAAACAAACGGAAAATGCCTCAGATTTTGGGTAAATGCAGAGAATCTATTGGTGTTGGGCTCAGCAACAGCTCAAATACAGACATTTCAAATTCACTGGAATGTACCAATTCAAAATTTGTGATAAAGTAGTGTCTGATCTGTGGTTATCTCGACATGGACTGTATTATCACAAAAACATAGCACACTGCCAGAGATACACACACGCACTCGTACAGGCTAGTCACACGAGCAGCGGACCATCTGATTTGATTAGCGCTGTTACTACCACTGAAGGATTGCATGATACGAGTACTCTGTCACCTGATTCAAACGATAGAGATGCGCTCTCTACATTGGCATTCAATTTAGATCAGGGAATAGGGCGTGAATGAGTACGTCAGTATATCATTCGAATATGTTGTACCTTCAACATGGAGGTGGAGAAGCTGAATTGCGACGTGAATTGATAGTTGATCACGATGAGACAAAACTGCTTCGGCCATTTCGGGTGAGTCTGCATCTGATCGCATACCGATCTCGTGCATTGAACATTCAGATGGAAAAGCATACATACCGAAAAATTAAGTCTAAGAACAAATGCACGCAGTATAAGTGAGTGACTTCAATGTGCTGGACTTCTAGGTATTATACCATGCGTATATGACACCATTTTACACGATACCTATTGAGTATAGAGCAACCAAGAAAAGTGGTATGAGTCTATGACATCATCTCGTGATGTGTTCGTAACTTCTTTCAGCAAGTGTTCATATTGTTCTGCTGTTGCAGAGTGCGTTGCTTTTTATGATGAAAGTATTGCGCTTCTGGTTCACGCTGAGCCCAACGTGATCTATCACCGTATAGCAGGTGTTAGTATATGGTAAAAAAAAGAGCTCAGTCTGATTTTTACACTATCAAAACCGGTTTCAACTTTGCACTTGTGTGTGAAACGCCCGGTAGACCTTATTGATGAAATTAACTGGACTTTGCCTGGTACCAGAATATCGTAAGGACATATTGACTGCCACAATCTCAAGTACTGTGTATTGTTTGTAAATCTCGCTTTTGTACCTAGATACTGGCATCTCTGCTGCAAGAAGTGAAGAAGATGTTTCAAGAGCATAGGTCATCCGAAATTGAGAACCTATATCAGTTATTTGCAGCATACGGTGGACCTGTCATCATAGTGCTTGATTTGACTCTACAAGATAGTGGCCGCTGCAGCAAGGTGTATCAGGTAAGAATACGAATATGCTATTGCGTTTTCTGATAATCCAACACTGAATTTCAGCATGCAATTTTCTTACCTATCATAAATGTGGACAATGTGTTCTGGGTACTGAATTTACCGTATTCAAAAACATCGAATTGAGATGTATGTGCTGTCGATGAACTACATAACTTAAAAAAGTATATCTTCGATTGCTTATAAAAACTAACCCTTAATGTAAGCATCATTTTAGTATGTAGCAATAAATTCAGACGCTGTAACATTGCATGGTGCTACGCCTGAAGCTACTAACTATTCATTCATCAATCGGCCGAAGTCAATGAGGAATATCGCCAACCAGAAGATCAGGCTACTGAGATCGCAGATGACCAGGCACGCCCACAAAGGTGCACCGCCGGATGTAATGCGCGACATCGACAACTCGGAGCTAAATCATTGGGACAATGTAAGTCTCCACAATTGCATAAAAGTTCTGAGGTTGAGTTGAATGCTGTGCAACTTTGTTTCAATGATAAATGCAGCTCGCCCAACAGTTTGATTGGTTTGGTGAGTAGTGCCGCGACTCTTGTACTAAGGTCTCACACACACACAAGCGTGGCTTTAGTGTATCCGCCAGATGAAAAACAATGCTTGTGAAATCATTGCACGGAAACTGAAATCAAGAGCGTGTCGTGCACCATGTCCTACATTCTTTCTCAGCTTTCAGTACGCATTTCCCTTGTCTTTCTTCAGCTTTGCGATAGTACCGATGTAGTAACAGCCCGAACGCTACACGACCGTTTCGATGATCTCATCCACGGGCTGATGTGCCCATCGGCCTCACTAAGCGACCTGGAGTTGGCGATACGACGTTTGCGTATATTTCTAACCTTCGAGATAGACAGTCTTGGCCTGGAATCATCGACCGCTGTTCTCACACGCGAGCTCTCCCACTGCAGTCTGGGACATAGCTCGTTCAGCAATGACAGTACTGATGTGCGTGTGTCCGTAGGAAGTGTGGGTGGAATGCCTCAGATACGCGCATGCGCAAATACCAGTTTTGAGGATTCCTTCAATGCTGATGATGGTTCCATCAATCGCAACGGAAGGGGTGCGGTTAATTGTATGCCGTTGGTTATGTCGCATGAAGACCTGACCCACACGACCAGAAGTAGTCTCAGTAGTACGTACACGTCGTCTCATTCGTCGGGGAACGGCCTGGAGTATTTTGGATCTTCGAATACATCGGCCTCGGGTAACACACCTGTGCTGCAATCGCACTCGTCGTACGTGGGTGAAGCCGGCAAGGGCGCCTACAGAACACAGCAAATGCACCAATCCCAAAACCAGCGATTAATGATGCAACAAAATTGGGGTACTAACGACGAATTTGATGATTTGTGTGACGCTGATAGCTTTTCTCAGCATGCCGATGGCAACTGGCTGAGCAAAACTGAGCTACCTCGCCGACCATTCAAGTCGCGCGAATGTGACTTCTTCAAGCAGGGTAAATGTAGCAAGGAAGTCTGCAATTTCGCACACGGTAACAAGGAGAAAGATTGGTGGACCGCTTTATACCAAGGCATGATTCCATGTAAAACCCCTGGGTGTCTGGGCCGTGCCAACGGGTGTCTGAGTGCGCACTCGCCAGATGAGCAGCTCGCAAGTAAGTTCCGCTACGAAGATACAGTGAACACCGTTACAGTACAGCCTGGTCGTGGGGATAGAGTGGGGAGCGAATGGTCCAATGGAGGTGTCGGTATGTCCCCCCAGAACGCTGGCGGTGCGATTAGTCAATATGGAACGCATAGAAATGTATATATTACTCAGAGCAACGAAGCTTCCGCCACGGCCTTGCTCGGTGACAATCCCGGCGTATCCAATATGCAAGATGGGCTTAGTAGCCATGGCGGGAAGTTGAATACGCCGGCATGTGCCTCTCACGGATTGTATAGTTGGGATGATCCGCAGGCGTCTTCACCTCATGACAGCCACAACTGGCTGGGTAAGAACGATCTCCCACGCCCTTTCCGGTCTAAGAAGTGCGATTTCTTTGCCTCGAGTGGTCTGTGTATCAAACCAGTATGCAATTATGCGCACGACAAGACCGAGATGTTATTTTGGAGCGATCTCTTCCAGACAATGTTCCGATGTAACAATAAGGGCTGCACCGGCAAAGGTTTGACCACAGACAGAGTGAAATTCGTATGCACTTACTCCCACTCCCCTGAGGAGCAACTCAGCAACATGCAGGCCTACGAGACTGCTGTGGCGAATGCGAAGGTCTACTCTCGCCAGCCGCCTGGAACTAGTGGTGGCAACGGAACATCCGCCAATGGGTCTGCTGATACTACCAACAGCACACCCAACCAGAACGATTCCTGTGTACAGCCGCAGCAACAGCAATTTAGAACACAGAGGCTCGGGGGCCGAGAGGATAGTGAGGCCATGCAGCCTGGCAGCAAGAATACTGCCATGATAGGTCGAGCAATGTGGACAGGGGCATCCGCGACTGTACATCCGCAACAAATGCAGCACTACACGCACCAGCAAACCCCCTTTAACCTGGCCGGCACCAGCGTCAACCTGAGCGAGCGCTTAGGAAGCTCAGGTGGAGAGCCGACCTATAGTATGAATGGCCTGGGCACTGCAACAAACAAAGGGGCTGGAAGTCACAGAGGAGATGCCATGGTCAACGGAAATAGCGCACCGTGCCGTCCGGAGTACACTCTCTCGTCGGACCACATTGGTGTTAAGGACGTGTATAAGTCAGATGGGTCGGGTTATGGAATGCGGTGGTAGCTGCAATGGGTGCTGAGTGGGTTATGGCCCGAGAAGGCTAGCACCGTTGATGGAGTTGGTTATCGGCCTGTTCCTCTTACCTTGGAATAGGAGAAGCAAAAGTGCTGGTGGTTGTACAAAGTGCACGACTGTGCAGACTGTGCCACTTGATAAGAATGTGAATAGATCTATGCCAAAAATGAAAACATTGGCGTGCCTATAGTGAGTACACGGGGTGATGTGCCGTGTTAGTTAGGAATTCGGTACAGAATTGAATAGTAGTGATTTTGTTTATAGAAACTATGGGAGTGTAAAGAGCGAAGCGAGGAATATTGCCTTAAAATAGAAACCGCTTCCGAAGTGTCACATCTGAGGGGATACAGATGTATTGTCCGCTATTTTCTGAGGTTTCTCAGACAACAGAAGAGTGGGATATGTTTGGGGAGGTGACAGTAGTAAGTAAATGGTATGATTATGGTATGGAATATGATAAAAAGGATTGTGAAATATAATAAATTAAAAAAGTATTACTGACCTTTGAATTAATTTGATAGTATAGAGACTACAGTAAAGGGAATATTAAGGATGACGAGAAGTAATAAATGAAATTATTACTGTTGACCCCTTGATTTAATTTGCAACCAAAATTCCCTAAATGTACAAGAAGTATGAATACGTATAATGTGAGCACTTCTCACTCAATAGTGGCGAGTGCGCACAGTATAAGTGCTTCATACTCCTGAGGAAAGTTACATTTTCATATTGAAAACTGGCGCAAAACCCCTCGCCGTGACCTTATACATCATCGTAGTGTAGAGATGAACACTCTTTGTGCTGAAATAGCGGGATATGCTCAGCGTTGAGAAATATGAATTCAGACGTTTTTGGAAAGGCCTTAAATACTGTATTGTGCAAATGTAATTTCGACAGGACGAAATAAAGGCTAGTTTACAGACCTATGGCTTGCAGCTATGCAGTAATGTCTGAAGTGTGAAACCAAGAATATATAAACACGGTGGTGTGCAACTCGCGGTGCCTATAGCACACCCATGTATACCATACTCATGAAATATTCGAACATGGTCATATGAAGCTGAAGACCAGTATGAGGTCACCTCTTCATCATACCCTACCAGCTCAGACTATTGAGACCCAGAACAATGCCACAGTCTTCAACTAGAGTTGAAACGTAATTACTGGTACTTATCGAATTTATTTTTCAATCTCTGGTCTCGCTATCATGACATTAAATGAGTCTTACAATTTTGTAATTTTTTTTTAAACTCTGTATATAGTACGGTGCAAGAGACCTGACAGTACGGTGGTTAAGACACAAGTAATACTTGCTGTGATAAAGTGGGTAAATAAACGCTGTGGTCAATATTAGTAGTATTTGGTGTAACGATCTGAACACGTATGTCTTTCATAGAGAGAGAGAGAGAGCGGATTTTAGACTGTAGCAGCGCAGGCTGTGCAGCGGTGCAGCGACATTACTTTTGTGGCTGTCATCACTTATTTTTCGAAGCGAATCAGAATTGAATGCGGGAAAGCACATGCCGTGAATTTTTAGTATGACTCACAAGAAGCTAAAAACAAGTTGAATAGGCCTGTGAGTATCAGTATACGCTGCATCTGTGTGACATATTCTAATAGGGTGATGCCAACCCTTGGTTTGGACCAAGCCGAGTCTGCTAATATAAGTACTATGACTGCCATAGAAAAGACTGTGCCTGAAAGCACGGATATTGCTGAAAACACTACTCAGGAATATGATTACGGAGATGAAGATGACGATTACTATGACGACAGTACTGAGGTAGATGAGATAGCTCTCGGCATTGAGCAGGAAGCGTTTATGCGCTATGGAGATCCCAATGATTTTGTAATCCAAGGCAGTGGACAGCAAGCAAACCCTGCACACGGTATGTTTAGTGCCGAGTTTTGTGCCATTGAAATGTCTGTGAACTATTATATTTAATTAGTACGGGGGTTTATGTGCTAAACGGGGCGATTGTAGCACTTAAGACTAAACAGGCTACTTAAACGTATTTAGCACGACGTGAGTCTCTCACGCGCCTACTGTATTAGTGCTGAGGTACATGCTGGGGATATTGAGGGGCAAATCAATTGAGAAATATCGATGGTTCGGTTAGAACCAGTGGAGTATTGTATGAGTGTCCACCCATTACCCTTATTGGGCAACTGTAGTCCAAATACATATAGTTATACTATACCTCCTCTCTGGCTTTCATACGCAATAAGCTATTTATTTGACATAACGATCAAATGGGATAGTAATCACCTCCGCTAGTTATCGGATACAATACTGAGTTTATGGGGACAAACGCATCTGCTTGTCTTTTCCATATACAAAATGTATATATGTAAGTATATCTATATACATATATATAAATATATATATATATATATATAGTGTGTGTGTGTGGGTGTGTGAATACGTGGGTGTGGGTGGGTGGGTGTGTCTGTGTATATGTACATGGCTGTATGTACATATATATATATATATATGAGTGTGTGAGTGTGGCTGTATATGTATGTATGTGCATGTGTATGTAATTATTCCTGCGTAACGATCTAATAAGCATGTATGTATATGAATATAAATATATATAACATATATATATGTATATATATATAAATATGTATGCATATGTATATATATTATATATATGTATGATAGTATCTATGTATCTATGTATATATATATATATATATACATATATATATATACGTACATATATATCTAGCCCTATATATATTATATATATCTATATATATATATATATACATATATATATATATATCTATGTATTCTTTACATACGCATATTATATCTGTATTTATATATTTCTGCATGTCTGTTTTTTGTATTTATATTTATTATATATATATATATATATATATATGTGTGTGTGTGTGTGTGTGTGTATGTATATATATATCTATTTATATATATATGTGTGTGTATATATATGTGTGGATATGTATATGTGCATGTATATCTATATAAGTGTGTATTTATATGCATATATATATATGGGTGTGTGGGTTTGGGTGTGTTTGTTGATATATTATTATTATTATTTATATATGTATATAAGTATACATGATGACGTATGTGATTATGTATGTGTTTGTGTATGTGTATGATTTTACGTACAATATTGTGTCTTTGTACCTCCCTGCTTGCTACGTTCCTCTTCTAAACTTTACATCCGCGTGAGTTGGAATGGCACCAAACCAAGTTGACTGAAAACATACATTTCGATATTGCAGTATGCCTATTTGTGATGCGTGATACTTTGCTGTATTTTTATATCGGCTTGCCAATCAGTACACTTGGGATCTGTTCGCTTGCAGAGGAATGGTTTTCTCCCCAAACATTACTGACAATCAACATCATTCCCGCTTATAACTATGGTTTATAGCCGGCGCTGGTGGAAAGCGTATGCAACCGCAGGAACAGACGTTGAGGAAATACTACAATAAAATCAATGTGGAAACTAATCTGTCGAAAGGCGCTACATCGAAGCTCTCCAGTGGGAAGGGCTCGGATTCCTCATCATATCGTACATCTGACAAAGCCGATAGGGCTACAACAGAACAGGCAAGTCACACACTTGTTATATCTCTACTAAAGTAGTGGTACACATACATTTGAACGACACATACAGTGCACGAGCAAGAGCTGTTCGACATACTCGTACTCACATGCCTTTCCCTTGGTTGTTCAGTTGCTGATCATAGGTTTAAGTTATAGGGGTAACGTCTTGTGACGTAGCGTATATTGACACTTGTGGGATTGCGCTGGGATGGGCAAACTTTATTGTGTTCATGTACTACAACCCTGGGGAGGGGTTTTCTTTTAATGCGTATTGAGTTTAACTACCCACCATGGCAGCAATCGAATCAGGATGGTTTGGACCAAGTTTTCAACCGACTTACTGTCTTATCTATACTATCCTCAGGTTCTAGACCCCAGAACACGTATGATTTTATTTAAAATGATGTCAGCGGGCGTCTTTAATGAGATACACGGGTGCGTGTCAACAGGAAAGGAAGCGAATGTGTACCATGCTTTCACGGAAGACAGGGACGCGGAGTTTGCCATCAAAGTGTACAAAACCTCCATTCTGGTCTTCAAAGACAGGTATGTATCATACCCAGTCGGGCTGTTTGTGTCAAATGCTCTTCGCACGTGAATCTTTCTTCCGAATAGGGTCTGTTCTCTTTGTTAACGTGTCCACGTACTAGTATCACATAGCATGCCAATGCTTTACCAGTGACGATGTGAGCTCAATGAATTTCGATGTGCCCGATGGTACATCCGCTCTTGCGGTTGTATACGCCAGTCCTGTCTGGCACCAGAATTGTAGCCGGGTACAGGAATCCGCAACTAGTCTATAGTCCTTCCCGATGCGTTGCACACACAACAATTAATACCACCAGCGAATCATAATCACAGTTGCATGTATAACGTCCTACACACATATATATACGCTGTGCTACACGGACAGTCTGAACCCTTCGCCCCCTCTTTCTTACTACTTGTGCAGAGATCGCTATGTGTCGGGAGAGTTTCGTTTCCGTAAAGGTTACTGCGCCTCTAATCCGAGGAAGATGGTAAAGTTGTGGGCGGAGAAAGAAATGCGTAACTACATACGATTATTTCAGGCGGGCATCCCCACCCCCCGGATGATTATGCTAAGGCAGCATGTCTTGGTCATGGAGTTCCTGGGCAAGGACGGCTGGTGAGTGGGACAATGGAGACCCAATTCGAGTAGTTAGGGGTCGGTGTGCATTCGATTAACTTCAATATTCTGTTACATACATTGTACAGGTTATTGGCGTCGGTTGCATGTGTGCGTGTGCATGAGCGTGTGTGGTCGTAGGGTGTTTGCATTTTGCATTCGAGCGTAGACATGATCTGTGTTCACACTCACGAAGGCAGTAATATTGTATGTCTTTTGTTCGTTAAATTTGCTAGTGTGATGTGTGGGGTGTGGGTGGCTATGTGCCTTTGGCGTTTCAAGGTCACACTTTCCTATATTCCGCAACTGTGCAATGTGGATCACAATGTGTTGTATAGCCTGAATAAACCTAGATGCTGTATGAGGTTACTTATTGATAGCTGCACTCGTCGCCATCGAGAGTGGCATATGTTTTGCGTATTGATACGCGGAAATGCGCATGAACTACCCGTTTGAAATTACCCACTTTAAACCATGAAGGCGAGTCTGTCCCGTATCGGGTGTCCAATTTCTCTTGAATTGGGCATGAGAACAGTGTGTATCGTTTTGCGCTAGTCATGTATTGTTGTGAGTGAGTCACTCAGCGTCTTGCTGTTCACACCAGTTCACCTATTTCACCAAAACAGGGCTGCACCCCGACTAAAGGATGCGACCATCAGCGCCGACAGACACCGATCACTGTACATGCAGTGCGTCAAGGACATGCGCAAGATGTTCCACGTCTGTAAGCTGGTCCATGGAGATCTCAGTGAATACAATCTTCTGTAAGTCGAAGATGGACCTTTTGCGTAGTTGGCATTAGATTCAAATGATGTTGAATGTACTTCGGGAATACAATGCCGAGTGTATGTCGAAGGCGTGTGCGTAAATTAATCGATATTGATGTCAGATTATTAGTGGAACGTTCAGCGAGCATGAATTTTCCTGTAGAATATATAGGACAACTTGTGCGCGATTAAGTACAATGAGCTCGCATCGACGAGACTGTGCATGTAATGACTGCTCAGATGTCGATTTGTTCATCATCAGTTGTCCGCCATGGTGTTTCTAAGCGCACTAGGAGTCAAACAGAGGCAGCGTAATGCCTTGTCATGACAGTGTCATGCATTTTGACATGCTTTGAGAATTGTGTAGAGTTAATCTTTATTACAACCTCCGTGTTGGGGTGCTTTTATATTACGTAGAACTGATCTTTATTACAACCTCCGTGTTACATTGTTCAGGTACTGGAAGCAGCAGCTGTACTTCATCGATGTGTCACAATCTGTGGAGCATGAGCATCCCCGCGCATTGGACTTTCTGCGCAAAGATTGTTCGAATATCACAGCCTTCTTCAAAAAGAATGGAGTGGATGTAATGTCCATGCGCGAGCTGTTTGAATTCGTAACCGATCCTAACCTGCAAGACGAGCACATAGACGAGTACTTAGAAAAGGTTGGCCACATCATATATGGCGAGATCGCTTTTGTTCTTCGAAAAGTTTTATGTTTTTTGCAATGCTCGGAATGTGCCACTTCCCTGTAGGTTCTTGTTATTCAGGTCTGTATTCCTAAATCTGTATTGCCATGGCCCATCGAGTCAAAATCCTAAAACCCGTTTTGGGCTGAATGAAATGCGATAGAACTAACAGAAATTCGCATGAACATCTTATCGATGGATAGGCGCAAGAGAAGATTGCGGCACGGGGAGACGAAACAGCTGAGGATAAAGTGGCAGAGGCTGTGTTCCAACATGCGTACATACCACGTACATTAGATGATGTAGTGGACTTCGAACGAGATCATGAGCGCATGCAACGGGCGGCCAAGTCGGGAGAGACTGTCGACGTATGTCTGTTGTTGAATGTACATGTTTCTGTTATTGCATATATGGCTGAGTATTCTATTTGTTGTGCGCGTGGTTGTCGATCCATGTGTATGAGTGTGTGGGCATCAAATAAAAGAACACCTCTTATGTTGTGATAGCATGGTGCGATGAACATAGCGATGAGCTATTGTGACAGAGCTGGCTCTGCTACGCATTTGTGCATGTTGGATGAGGCTTACGCTATACAGGAAGCACGGTGATGGACTGCTTTACCCATTGCTCATTTACGATGTATGCGGGAAATATTCATCCATCATGTCATGCTTTTTTATAAACCACGGTATCTTCGCTAATACTCTTGTGCACCTCTGTCCACAGCTTATATACGCTAAAATTCTGGGCCTTGAAGATACGCCCGACAACAAAACTAACACACCCCAAAAGAAGGATGCAAAAGATATACAGTCACAGACGTCAAAGCTCGAGATGTCGCAAATAGAAACCAGTCGAACTCAAGATTCGGTGGAAAGTGATAGTGATGCAGAATCGATTTCAGGAAAAGGCTCTGAGAGTGAAGGGGAAAGTGGAGATGACAGCGACAGTGAAACGGGTAAGGCGTGGGTGGAGCGTCCACCGAAGATGAGTGCTGAGGAGAAGAAGGCTCTAAAGCGCGCACACAAGAAGGAGGTAAAGGACGACAACAAGGAGAAGCGCAAGGGGAAGATGCCCAAGAAAGCCAAAAAACGGAGGGAGAAAACCACAACCACTAAGAAATGAGCAGTCGTCCCGTCGCATGTTCCCAAATTTAATAAATTGTACGATTGCTTTCCTCGTTGAATGCAGACCGTTCTTGTCTGTAATCCCCGTGGGGTCTGTCGCAGGTGATCATTGATGCTCCAAAACAGAGACATTTATCTTTTTACGCCTGCTGGGTGGACTAGGGGCATTAGACTTTTGATTATTCGACGCACACAGCTCAGCCTCTATAAAGAAAACTTCAGGAGGGGTGCCCTTATGACGGCTTAATTGTTTGATACGAGTCAAAGTTTTGCACTCTTGTCAGTACAAAAATACCTTAGGACTGTCATAATACCCTAGCTCTCTTCGACAGTACATAACCATGCCCGATAATTTCCTTCCGTTCTCCAATCATTGGCTTCAGTGCACCATCATGATCACAGTGGTTTTTATAGTGGTTGGGTTGGGTGGTGGTGTTATTATTTGAGTAGAAATGAAGGAAGCCATCCACCGGAATGTATTTGAAGTGCTCGAATTTTTAAACATGAAGGGACTTGATTAATATTTGGTCGTTTTAAATGTTATATTGGCCAAAAAGTGATTGGGAGCACGCCTGCCCAATTCCTGCGCTAAACCAATGAAGTAGCTACGAATGTCGAGGGTAGTTTGTTTGGGGTGTAGCGTTTTTCACCCATTAGCTCGCATGTTTGATGGTCTACGGCGCCGTCGGGAAAAAAGTATCAAACGCAATCAGACACAAAACGTTTTACGCTGTGGCTACGAATTGAGTGCAAAAGAAAATGTCTTTGGTCATTTTCTGGGTCGGGTGTGGCTACGGCTTGAGCTCGTGGTGGCTACTGTTTGAATTCGTAGTCGCTACGCTGTGGTTTTGTTTTTCCTACTGCATGTGTATTCTTCTATAGCTTGTGTGCGTTTGTATCCTACTATATGCACGTATATGGTTACACAATTTAAGGTCAATACTTACATTCATGTAGGGACGATGTTCAACCGACCATATGTGCAGTAGTAGTACATAGGGTCTTTGGTCGCTAAAATGACATGTATCAATTAAATTCTATATTAAAAAAACATGTGTTCCTCATGGAAAAATTAAGGTTGTTGGGCCTAAACTAAGCACACGTTTAGAGTTCACAGGGCACGTGACTGCTGTTCAAGGGGGAAACTGCTAGTGCTATGGTTATAGTACGCGTGTGGCTGTTTCAAATCAATTGTATTGTTGTATCATACTAGTGTTCACCTAAGATAAACTGAGAGTTAACCCTCTTCATTTCACTTGGCATGTATCTGCAAATCTTGAACAAAGTGTTGATTTTTTTCAAGGGTCCAACACTCAGCTTGGTTGCCGCTATTTTGTCCTTGTGAACTAATGATGTCAAGCAAACTCCGTCACAAGTAGTTTTGTAAAATTCTAAATGATTGAGCGCATTCGGGACTGTCCAAGGATTCATGGGCACCGTGGACTATTGCAACAATATAATGTGTTATCATCTACTTTCCTTTGTACACTATTTGTACAAGCGTAGACCAACTATACATCCTCAAATACATCTTCAAGGAGAAATTGGGCAATGTAGCTGAAAATCGGCTGTGAGAGACTACAGGTCTCAGACCAGATTTTACAGCAAGAACTCCTCGTTGATTTATAGAAATGATCAAAGTTAACTCACTCCCGAGAGCTAATCAAGTTGCCTAAATTACTCCCGCGAGTTGAGTTATTATCTAACCGACTCCCGAGAGCAGGTTAAGTTTCTCAACCGACTCTCGAAAGTAGATTAAGTCATTCAAGCGCAAAATTCTAACAATAAAAAAGCTGCCTTCTTATGTGAATCACAATCTATGCGGAAAATCATTATGTGATCAGCGTGAGATTTAGTTGCAAAGAAGTCGAAATAGAATAGCATCGAAGTGTTAAAGTGTTCTGCAGAAGTTTTCTTATGCTGACCATGTGAGTTTTTACCCTGGCGAAACCAAGCGGCTGAACACTAGCACAAATGCCTTAGGTATAAAACCAAATGTGAGGTCTGAAACAAAACATACATTTGCACTCTATTAAAGTCTCTTACATTGCACTCTAACAATTTATCAGATCACTCTGATTCCGCGCTATCAACATTCCCACTGTTAACCCTAAGGATATTGAGACCACCACTATTCTCGAAATGAAGGTCGATTGGCTTCCTGGGAAAACCCAGACCATTATGTCCGTTAATTGTGAAGGAATTCCAACCATATTGATCGATCCGACCCCGTCTAGCGGCAACCGATGGTCACCCAAGAAATTCGCTGAGGCTTATCGGGTTATCAACCGCACCTTATCTTCACTACTACAGACGGAGATCAGCCAGTTCATTGATAAGCCGTGAGAAAATTTCGCCGCACTGTAACGCAAGTTTGAAGCCCTGACCAAAGATGATATACAGACATTAGAATGGAAACTGAACCGCTTCATGCAAGAACGGAAGGAATCTTGCGCCAGTCTTATTAGTTGTCTCAACACGTCATTTGTGAAATTCAAATGCGCCGTAGCTGTAAACGATGATAATCAGACTGTTGAGAGTACGTTGAAGGCACCCGCTATGATAACCATGTCGTACGATGAGCTTACTATTTATCTCATTGCATTGGATCCAGACGAAAGTGGCCCATCAATCATTGTGTACGGTGCACATGCAGCTATATCGACAGGAAATTGTTCATTCTGCAATAACCGTGGACATTCCATCCGGCAATGCCGTAAGCTACAAGCGCTAATCAAATCGTGTGTTGCTGGTAAACCACGTGTTCAGGGTCGTAATCTCGACGGTCGTATACCTTACGATCGACGTATTGACAAATCTGTTCCTCGTCACGACATGCGAGACTACAGATATTTGTCCAAGAATAATGACAAGTATAACCGACCTGATTCAGATAGTGGCTACCGTACACGTGATGAACGATACAACAGAAACAACTGCTACCAATACCGCTACGATAATCACGATGATCATGACCGACAAGACTACCGAGTAGATAGATACAATCGACGCGACGAGATACCCAACGTTCCGTGACAGAACATACCAATCCCATAGCAATCGACGCCAAGCTCATGAAGGCAGACAGGACAAAGCAATGTCAGCACAAGTGTCTGATGACCAGCTACCTGCTAACGTGGCTCAGCTAGGAAACCTGGGGGATCTACTCATCGATATGACATTTAAAACTGTAACACTGAGTAAAAGCTTGCTCTCAGCGCGACATTACTCATTTAAATCCACCAACAACAACATACATATTACTCCCAAGCTTTGGAACCATAACAGTGCATGAAAAGCAGAGAATATGCTGCGTGCACATCGACGATATGGCTGAAACCATCGCTCGAGAAATCCAACCAGATTACATGGCACGACAGACTAACACACCCCAACTAACACAAGGCAACCAGAGGAACGATGCAAAGCATGTGTGAACTTCGATGGAAATTACTAGGTTTCAAACTATATTAAACTAAAATACAATTTAGTCAGTTAGGATTTAGCAGTGGTAGCTTGTGTAAGAATGATCGGGACTGCCTCTTGTTAAGAGCCTAAATATCCTCGACCAAAATCTATAAGTAGTAGTTCGGAGATTATAAAATTTAGTTTATAATATCCTACATCTACTAATGTCTCAAATAGGTCCAAGTAGATGAGTCATACCAAATACTCAGGCTATTGGAGCCATCAAAGTGAATTTAGAACACTTTGGAAATATTGGAAAAAGAGCTTGTATTAAATTTTTTAAAATACAAATAAAAACCAATGTATTATCTCAATTGATCTTGATATTTTAGACTGACCGGAGGCCGTATTTCTACACATGCACTACTGCAAAGAGGAAGAAAAAGAATACCAACAATGAACGACAGCACCAACCTACCACAAATTCTCTCGAATTAGTCTTCGTCGACATAATAGGCCCGTTCTGTATCAATCATAGACGACTTTTCTAGCATGGCCAAAGAGTATCCGATCCGCGATCTGAAAGCAACAACAATTCTTGACGCTATGTTACACACATTCGATGAATGGTATATTGTAATTTGTCGCCGAGTCCAGTGCATACAAATGAACCGAGGCTCACCATGCTTGCGTATTTGGGATACTACTCAATGTTAGCACCTACGGCCACGCCACAAAAACATGCCAAGGTAGAGAGACTACATGGTACACTGGTCCATAGAATGCTCGCACAACTGAAGTATACATGTCTACCAACTACTATGTGGGCTGAATCACTGATTCAAACTACCAACATATTCAATGCTACAAGGAAGAGCTCATCTCCATACGAGAAATTTACATGATACGCTTTTCCGATAGATATGTTCAGAACATTAGGGTGTCACATCGCATACAAGAACCGATTATCCCAGTCCGGCAAACTCGACGATAGAGCAACGAATGGTATTCTCCTTGCGCAACCCTTGAACACAACACCAGGCTCGTATCGTATACGCTAACCTCTGACGAAGCGTATAATACGAAGCTGAGACGTCTATATATTGGAGGACAGATTACTTTATCTGGAAAGGCAACAAATGCACATCCGTTGTCGCACCACCAGACACTACGAGCAGCTGTACATTCCTACAAGTTGAGGATGGCGACTTCCAAATAAATTCAAAAACAACATCGACAACGGAAGATATGCTTGGTCAACGAGCCTAGCCAACTGTGACACAAACGTCTAGCAACTCAGAACAACTACAAATAGCTTCATCGTCAATACAACAACCTGCCGAGAGCGAAGTACATACCCTTGTGTTGGAGGCTCCCGAGCGACTACCAAAACACAACACGATCTTGAAGCAACCATAGCTAGAAGAACGGCAGAAGGTCGCAAGTCTCTCGAGAACTGCAAGACCTTGCGATAGATGATAATAATGTTAACTGGTATCACGACAGCCGCGGAAAGAGACGATCTCCCAGCAATACGCACACTGTTAATTCAGCAACTTCAGCAATGGAACCGAAAACATACAAAGTTATATATGAGATGCCAAACGCAGCCGATTGGGAGGAATCAGCACGTTCGGAGATGGAGATCTTAGTGATACAGCGCAAGGCATTCGCTCTGGTTGACAACAAGCTACGAGAAAAATCACTACTCCCCTCTCGATGGGTATTCAAGGTAAAAATGGATGAGTCTGGGCAAGTCACACGAATTAAATCACATCTAAACGTAGCAGCATTCAATGCAAAACAAGAAGTCGATTACAATGAAAGGTATGCCCCAGTAGTAGCCAAGGAGACACTCGGGATTTATCTAG
>NW_014040340.1:62374-65718 GCF_001186125.1 Sphaeroforma arctica JP610 | reverse complement strand
GAGCTTGTATTAAATTATTTAAAATACAAATAAAAACCAATGTATTATCTCAATTGATCTTGATATTTTAGACTGACCGGAGGCTGTATTTCTACAACGAGGCATACCTAACTTTATTAAAGACTCATTTCGTTTATTTATTTCGAATTTCGCTAAACTTAGACTTAACCTTAGCGTTTAATTACTCTAAAGCGTTGATATCGTCTTGATAGACCGAATCTTACAGTTTCAATTCGGCGTAGAAATAAACGAGATGAATAGTGAAGGTTTTTAACGGTTGTGCCTCCATCGATCAGAAGATAGGACGCATCGCCGGTTGTAGTGACAGTAATCTTAGCAATAAAAGAAATGGTCAAGTAATTGATATTCTTTTCATTTGAACGACGGCTGCAACACACATCGTTGTGGCCGTCCATGTTGCTAATTTTATATTTGAGCTTGATTTCCGGGCACGTTGCGTTGTTGTAATCCTTCGTGCCACATTTACCGCAAGCAAGGTGGGATTCTGCGATGTTGTCTGCTATTGTTTTTATGTTGTCTGCTATTGTTTTTATGTTGTCTGCTATTGTTTTTATGTTGTCTGCTATTGTTTTTATGTTGTCTGCTATTGTTTTTATGTTGTCTGCTATTGTTTTTATGTTGTCTGCTATTGTTTTTATGTTGTCTGCTATTGTTTTTATGTTTGATGGTCTTTTGCCTTTTTAAATTTTTTTAACAAAGGTCAAAAACAAACAACTAAATATTTACAGTTACATATTATTTTTTTAAACAAAAAACATATTCTTTTACATATGATACATATTTGTTTTTTGTAATAAAATTAAATATATATATATAGTTTTGAAGAAAATAGACATATTTCGTGAATACCGGGGGTTTTTTTTAAATAACCTATCTGCATCCTGGTTTTTGTTTTTAAACAAATCAAATATTTTTTGTCGGAGTGTGGATACTGGATTGTCGAGAGTCGAGAGTCGGTACTCGAGAGTGTGAGTAGTGAATTATTGAGTAAATATTTAGTGATTGTCCTTCGACCTCACTACGATTGTTTTTTTTTATAGAATCACTATCAATGTTTTTTTCTAAAGATAGGATTTTATGAGTCTCTCGGATTCGCCACAACGAAACATATTTACCATAGTTCCTTATAGAGCGCCAACGAAACACTAAATAAAATCCCTTCGGCGAAAACAGTACTGAGAGGATTATATATAGGCGATGTCTCAGCCTCTCAATCCCTCAGAGTATTGCTGTTTTCACGAGGCATACCTAACTTAACTAAAAGAATCATTTCGTTTATTAACTTTTAAAAAAATGTAACCTAAGCGTTTATTTACTCTAAGGTGTTAATTAGACCGAAACTTGCAAAGATTGCGTTTAGTTCCACAGAAGCGGATTATGTCGCCACCTCCGAAACCATACGCCACATTGCCTGGGCTCGCAACATTCTTCATGCCATGGGTCACACACTTCTGCTACCAACAGTCCTACACTGCGATAACCAGAGCGCTTTTAAGAAGGGTTGAAACACATTGATATAAACACACACTATATACGCGACTGCGTTCGCAATAACATTATAGATATCATCTACGTCAACACTAGTGATAATATTGCTGATCGTACCAAGTCTCTCCCTTGACCTCAGCACGAATTTCTTGGAAATTCATTTATGACACTTCACTGACATGTTGACGATTCCGGGAGGGTTTTGGGCTAAAAACAAAGTTTTTAGAATCGCAACCATAATTTATATAAGTAAACTAAGTTTACAAAACTTATTTACATTTGTACAAACACATCAGAATATATTTAATGCTATTATTATTACATATATGATTATATATGACTCCAAAATATAATAGACACTTCTTCAGGAATAAGATTTATTCTGTCTTGTAATTACTGATATGTAGATTGTAGTCTGATCCCACTTCGATGATAAAATTTCAAAATTTGCTCGTCAAAACTATTTTTTTGAACAAATTTCAAAATACGTAAAAATTCACCCTAAATTTGAATGGCAGTTTGTTTTTAAAAAAAACCCCAAAATCTAGTTTGACTACATATTTAGGTCCCAAATTTCATATTTAGCCCTCTCTATAAACAAATTGAACATTTAGAAGGCTATTTATGCAAATTTTGTCAAAACATCTTCAAAAATCCTGTTGAAAGAAACTGAGTTTATTAATATACTGCACTCCTAATGGTTGGGAGCCTGGGTGCAGGAACCATTTGATACTCAGCAATATATCAAAAACCATAGCCTTCTAAATTGAACAGTCAGAAACCGGAATAAATTAAGAGCAAATGAGCGGCATGTAGAAATTTATTTCTAATTTTTTGAAGTAATTTTGAAAAACCCTAAAACCCACCGGTTATATATTTAAAATCCTATTGACCAATAGCCACGCAGTCTTACCAGGCTCCAGGCATTTTGTAATCTAAATTTTATCACCGGTGTGGTCAGCCCAGTTTCAAGTTTCAAAAAAACCCCATATTTTTTAATAAAAGGTAAACAAAAAAAACATAAATATCACTAAATAAACGCGACGAATGAACATTCAGACAACGAGAGGTATTTACACAATCAGTTAAATAGAGGACGTGGTGCCGCAGATACTAAATGCCTATAGTAATAATAAAATAACTTGTGAATCACTCCGCGCAGGGCGGATGAGAAACTCCTCCCACCCCTCCCCCCCCCCCGCTTCGCTAAAAGTATGCCTTTTTCTTCTTCTTCAAATAGTCCATGTAGGATCCCTCGGGGGCCTTATCGGGGCTGACAAATAAGGAAAAGTCTTCCGCAAAAAAGCGTTCCAGACAGATTTCAAGTTCAATAAAAGTAATAGGGACTCTACAATCTACATATTTACACTTAATACAGGCGCTACGCATTCAGTGAAAATACACTAATAAAATACACATTTGAGACCACAAAATATTCCAAGAAAGGCACCTTCGTCATTTCACTTCGTTGGGCTATGCCACTTTGGCTGCATATTATTCACGGTAACTCCCTTTCTTATAATGGCATCTCTGGCCCTCTTTATTTATCCTGGAGCGAGCCTTAAATACAAACTGAAGCTCAAAAATGAACGATCTTCGAGTTTGAGTCCATAGATACTACAGCCTGAATTCAAACAGGATGATCTCGAAGTGCTACCAAACCTGTTAGGATAAACCTAGTTTATCCTATATTATTCTTAAACCTCAATCGCGTATTTCATTGCCCTGTATGTGCACCATATCATATCACATCTGCGATGCGTTCACCAGCTTAATATATATATATATATACATACATATATATATATATATATATATATATATATATATATATG
>NW_014040340.1:57480-59784 GCF_001186125.1 Sphaeroforma arctica JP610 | reverse complement strand
AGTTTTACCATTGCAAATAAACAAATAGTTACTAAGAAATATCTCTTTAATATGTGACGAAGAAAATGTCTGCTAAAGCAATCAGAATATGACGCAACTGGCATATTTATTAATCACGATTCTAATATGGAACGTGACTTTCTCTACCATAAGGTTATATTAAAATACCCGCTTCTGTTGTGCAAAAATATGACATCATATGCAAATATCAAGGATACAACAACAGTTCGGTACACCGGGCTGTCAGTCTCAGCAAATATGACATGTAAAAATAGCGGGTTCCTAATAGTAGTTACACAGTTAACGTATATTATAAACGTATTAGCGTATTAACATCTATACCTAAAATCCTGGAATACATTTAACGAATTGGACATGAACAAGAACTGCGTAATTCAAGATTCTGAACTTGTGACAGTAGAGTATGGTACTCTACTGTGGACAATTAGGTGGCTTTCCAAATATAGATTGGTGTTTCCACGGAAAATAGAATTGTACATAATATAGGAATGACACCAATCTCACACCTGAAAATGGCACTTTGGGAATCTCTAATTATTGGGAGTACCATGAGAGAGGGTCTCAGGCATGAATTTTTTGTTGGTACAAACCTATGGTATAATTCGAAAATGATCTCAGAGCAAGATAATCCACTGAGAATAGGACGGGATCAGAGTTGTTAGATTTTAGGACAACATTCCTAGCCAGCTAACTATATGTGCACGTCTATGCCTTAAGTGATTTGGGGAGCTAGGTACCAAGTGATGGGGGCTAGGTGCAGATGTATACTGCACCAACTTGCTGTTTTGTTTTTATTTTCCATTTTCTCTTAAGTTGAACTTAGAGGTATTTTATTGGTTGATTTAATTGGGTGATTGTTTCGAGGCGTGAAGTTTAAACTATGCATCCAATGTAATGATATCTAGTCTTTTTAATTAAAACATAAATAAATCTAGACCGAAGTAGTCTAAATCCTAATATTTTGCTCATTACTAAGGGCTGAAGCTAAACTTGTGTAACATTTTGCATTATAACGTTGTAGCGTATTGTCTTATTAACGTAAATGTCTTGGTATCGTATAGTCAGCCTAGAGGAGACTTACTTTTAAATATTTTTTAAGTTTATAATACGCTATCGATATTATGACGAAAAGTAAGAATAAGACAGCGAACACAGCTAGGGCTGCAAACGCGAAAGATTCTGTTGTAGGCAAAACAAAACAGAAAACGCCCCCGGCACCACCACCAGCTTCTGAGGCAACTGAGGTTACGCCGACACAAGTGGCACCAACTTTATCTGAACGGAAACAAAAGAAGTTGGCTGACTCAGGTGGAAGTGCATCCGGCGGGAATGTGACAACTGAGCCGCAGAAGCCACCTGCGAAGAAGGCAAAGGCTCGAAAAGGAGCAGCCGGAAAAAAAGGTATCATCGGAAAATTCAACGCCAGAGGAAGTACGCCATGCACTAGAATCAGATGTGCCATCACCACCAGTGGCCACGTGTACGGCACGTAGGCGCAATCCCAGTTGGCGTATGATCTCAAGGGATAAGAAAACCTTCCTGAAGAACTACCAACCAATAGTACATGAATTGAGACCCACTACGCAGCGGAAGAAAAAATAAGCCGCTGCAGCGGATCAAGGTCATGGTGAATCGGAAGAGGATGACTCGGAGGATGTGCCAACAGCACACACATTGTTGAATCAGCCCCAATCAACGTAACGGAGGAACAGCTGCGTTTCGTGAATATAGGTCTAGATGATGTTGACAATACACTTCACCGTCAGGACGACGATTTGGACACCAGGCTGGATTCACAATTTCTGCATTTACCCAAAACACCACTATGACCGGCTTGGCGACAAAACTTTGATCTGGGCTATCCATACTAGGCTCAGATTGATATCCAAGAGAAGGGGCAACGAGAGCCTATTTGACAGCAGGCCAACTGAGCATGGGTGTTTTGAAACACGTATGGAACGTAATTTCCGGATGAAATGAAGACCAAGCCGGATGTGTAATGAATACAGTGGTAAGACGTTTTGGAATCGATTTGAGAGATTCTAAGTACTACACTCGGTTAGTAGCAATGAAGACTGATAAGATAAATGGCTACCACAGTTGATCTCAATGATACAATGCGAGCCGATCGATGTGGATAGAGAGGTAGATACCTTTCTCTACCAGGGCACCCGTGCAGTCCAGAAGACGCCTTGGCGACATACTATAGTATGTCGAATAGGTCCAGTTGGAACAACCAAGTGGACACCATCCTAGACTTTCAAACAGAAGGTTGAGGAATCC
>NW_014040340.1:32419-48384 GCF_001186125.1 Sphaeroforma arctica JP610 | reverse complement strand
TGCCTACTGTGAACTCTAAGGATATTAAGACCACCACTATTCTCGAATCGAAGGTCGACTGGCTCCCTTGGAAACCCCAGACAATTCTATACGTGAATTGTGAAGTAATCCCAACAATATTGACCTATCCAACCCCATCTAGAGGCAACCGATGGACACCCAATGAAATCGCTGGGCATATCGGATTATCAACCGCACCTTATCTCCACTGCTGCAAACGGAGATCAGCCAATTCATTGATAAGCCCTGGGAAGCTATTGCCGCACTGAAACACAAGTTTGAAGCCCTGACCGAAGATGATATCCAGACATTAGAAGGAAAACTGAACCGCATCACGCAAGAACGGAACGAATCTTACGCCAGCCTTATCAGTCGTCTCAACACGGCATTTGTGAAATTCAAAAACGTCGGAGGTACGAAGTCTAACAACAGCCTATGCGCTATTCTACGGCAGGCTGTAAACGACGATAATCAGACTGTTACGATTACGTTGAAGACACCCGCTATGATGGCCATGTCGTATGATGAGCTCACCACGTACCTCATCCCATTGGATCCAGATGAAAGTGACCCATCAACCATTGTGCACGTTGTGCATGCAGCTATATCGACAGGAAATTGTGCATTCTGCAATAATCGTGGGCATTCCATCGGGCAATGCCGTAAGCTACAAGCCTAGGACATATGGATTACAATAGCTGACGAATCCCACGCTGAAGCCAAACGCTATATGTAACGAACCGTCGACCTTGATATGAACTTATTCAACTATGAGGTCGAAAAGTTCAGGGCAAGTGGATGTCCATCGTCATCTCAAGGAGGTCACAGCGACTCAACGAGTCTCATTGATTGTTTCGGCATAATACCCGGTCAATCAGGCTTAGTATCAACAGGATGTCCTAGATACAAGTATGTTTACAAACGCATACGACGATGGTAGATATTCACGAGATATCCAACATTCACAAGACATTGACAGAACATATAGATCCCAGAGCAATCGACGCCAAGCTCATGAAGGCAAACAGGACAAAGCTAGGTCAGCACAAGTATCTGATGGCCAGTTACCTGCAAACAGACAGATTGCATTCTCCACAATTGACCCTACAATCGACAATAAGGAGGTGAAAGATCAGTCAGATATAGATTCCAGAGGTGGATACTGAATAGCTTGCGATAGCTGCGCCACCATACACGTACTTCCCTATAAGTACCACAAACATCATCTCGTCAGCAACACGCGCATTAATGACCGGTATGCGCTCGAAGTAGCTGATGGTACAATCATTTATCCGAAGTATGTGGCTCAGCTATGAAACTTGGGGGACGCACTCATTGACACAACATTTAAAACTGCACTATTAAATATCAACCTACTCTCAGCGTGACACTACTCATTTGAATTCACCAACAACATGATGTACATATTACTACCAAACTTCAGAACCATAACAGTACATAAAAAAAACACAGAATATACTGTGTGCACATCGACGACATAGCTATGACTACAGTGGAACCATCGCTGGTGAAAGCCAATCAGATTTCATGGCACAACAGGCTCGCGCACCCCAGCTACGTCCCAAAATATTTACCCTACATAAGGCAACCAGAGGAACGATGCAAAGCATACACTACTGCTAAATAGAAGAACAAGAATACAACCAAGGAACGACAGCACGAACCTGCTACAGAGCCTCTCAAGTTAGTCTTCGTGGACATAATAGGACCGTTCGTAACGTCAATAGGATCCAACACCCACTCTATATCAATCATAGACGATTTTTCTAGCATGGCCAAAGAGTATCTGATCCGCGATCTGAAAGCGACAACAATTTTGGATGCTATGTTACACACCTTCGATGAATGGTACATCTTAAGTCACTAATAAGGCCTGGATAATCCGACTTTAAAATATTTTATACACAGTCATCGCTAAACTGTTCCCTCTGTAAAATCGTGGATCAATGATTATTCATCTACATGCGACCTTACAACTGCAAACACAGTGTTGTCATCGGTGCTAGCCGGAAATCGAATCCGGGTTTACCCCGTGGCAGGGGGCAATTATACCACTAAACCACTAGATATTATCGTCTAGGTGATCCCAAAATATCACTAATAATACAGACATCCAAGGTTGTGAAAAACACAATGTATAATTTGAACTGCACGATACCCTTGTTCTCGATTCAAAGTGTTACCCTTTGTATCAAAAAAAAATTCGCGAACCGGGAATTGAACCCGGGTCTTCCGCGGTCTGTTATATTTGACAGGCGGAGATACTAGCCACTATACTATCCACGATTTGTAATATTTCTCGATTCACGTAATAAATAATAATATGTGTATTCCATTCGCGTTGACAGTTAGTCAATTGTTGGCTGTATAAGCGTCATTTTTCTTTTTCTTTTTGGTCTTTTGACAGCTCTATTTTTGTTTTATGCATGCATGCCTTCCGAGATACGTATTCTTTTCCATTATCAAGAACAATTATATGCTCCACATCTCGAAATATACATAGCTAGCAATCCAGATTGCATTGAACTCCCTACTACGACTACTTAAAGTTGCTGCCCGACTTACAATATCGTGATTTTCACGTCCACGTTGTATAAAGATATTTGTAACCTATATTGTTATAATTATGTTCATCAAGTTTGTCACAAGCTGGCCGTATCGTGTCCACTGCTTGTACTCGATCAAATGCATGCAGTCTTGTCATTCATTGTATCTGATTATAGTCGTGTCGTTTGTCCCAGTGCTGGTTTGCTGACGTTCTCTGTGTATGCCAAAATCAACAATATGTCATGTATCATCACTATTTCGGATATAACTACAGTTCGGTGCCAATGATGGTACATGGACAAGACTGACAGGTGCCAAAGTGTCACGTAGGTAATTGACACATGACGCCTCATAAAGGCTATATCGTATACTTACATGTAGAAGCATATGGCCGGCAATACATCTAATACCCTCTGAAGTGGGATGAATAAAGTCACTTTGTACGTGGTGACAGTTTACCGGTCTACCTAGCCTACCATATAACATTCGCGTCTATCTCACACAACCTTCGCATTCAACTACTCCAAGCTCGACACACGACGGTATTACACTTAAAAGGGTTCATGTAATAATGACCGCGATTGAATCTATCGATCTCTCTACAACAACTCCAACGACTAATCTATTCACTTTGGCGAAACGCATTGGCTAGGGTCTACTCGATACAACACACTTTCAGAAGGTAAAATTCTTCTGCATGAGATTCGCTTTCTTACCCGGGAGTTCAGAATTAACAATTGTAAACTTCCCTGTCAAACTGTACAAGTGTTAGCACACCTCGTCTAGGACATATGGATTACAATAGCTGACGAATCCCACGCTGAAGCCATACGCTATATGCAACGAACCGTCGACCTTGATATGAACTTATTCAACTATGAGGTCGAAAAGTTCAGGGCAAGTGGATGTCCATCGTCATCTCAAGGAGGTCACAGCGACTCAACGAGTCTCATTGATTGTTTCGGCATAATACCCGGTCAATCAGGCTTAGTATCAACAGGATGTCCTAGATACAAGGATGTTTACAAACGCATACGACGATGGTAGATATTCACGAGATATCCAACATTCACAAGACATTGACAGAACATATAGATCCCAGAGCAATCGACGCCAAGCTCATGAAGGCAAACAGGACAAAGCTAGGTCAGCACAAGTATCTGATGACCAGTTACCTGCAAACAGACAGATTGCATTCTCCACAATTGACCCTACAATCGACAATAAGGAGGTGAAAGATCAGTCAGATATAGATTCCAGAGGTGGATACTGACTAGCTTGCGATAGCTGCGCCACCATACACGTACTTCCCTATAAGTACCACAAACATCATCTCGTCAGCAACATGCGCATTAATGACCGGTATGCGCTCGAAGTAGCTGATGGTACAATCATTTATCCGAAGTATGTGGCTCAGCTATGAAACTTGGGGGACGCACTCATTGATACAACATTTAAAACTGCACTACTAAGTATCAGCCTACTCTCAGCGCGACACTACTCATTTGAATTCACCAACAGCATGATGTACATATTACTACCAAGCTTCAGAACCATAACAATACATATAAAAAAACACAGAATATACTATGTGCACATCGACGACATAGCTATGACTACAGTGGAACCATCGCTGGTGAAAGCCAATCAGATTTCATGGCACAACAGGCTCGCGCACCCCAGCTACGTCCCAAAATATTTACCCTACATAAGGCAACCAGAGGAACGATGCAAAGCATACACTACTGCTAAATAGAAGAACACGAATACAACCAAGGAACGACAGCACGAACCTGCTACAGAGCCTCTCAAGTTAGTCTTCGTGGACATAATAGGACCGTTCGTAACGTCAATAGGATCCAACACCCACTCTGTATCAATCATAGACGATTTTTCTATTTGAATCAGTGATTCAGCCCACATGGTAGTCGGTAGACGTGCATACTTCAGTTGTGCAAGCATTCTAGGGACCAATGTACCATGGAGTCTCTCTACCTTGCCATGATATTGTGGCGTGGCCGTAGGTGCGTACCTCGAGCAGTATCCCAAACACGCAAGCATGCGCCTCGTTACGTTTGCTGTAAGCTGTGAGCATCGAACCATTTGTATGCACTGAACTCGGCGATGACTTAAGATGTACCATTCATCGAAGGTGTGTAACATAGCATCCAAAATTGTTGTCGCTTTCAGATCGCGGATCGGATACTCTTTGGCCATGCTAGAAAAATCGTCTATGATTGATACAGAGTGGGTGTTGGACTTGCGTGTTTGGGATACTGCTCGAGGTACGCACCTACGGCCACGCCACAATATCATGGCAAGGTAGAAAGACTCCATGGTACATTGGTCCCTAGAATGCTTGCACAACTGAAGTATGCACGTCTACCGACTACCATGTGGGCTGAATCACTGATTCAAACTACCAACATATACAATGCTATACCCACCAACGAGAAGAGCTCATCCCCATACGAGAAGTTTATAGGATATGCATTTCCGATAGATATGTTCAGAACATTCGGGTGTCATATCGCATACAAGAACCGTGATCCAGACGGCAAACTCGACGACAAAGCATTGGATGGCATTCTTCTTGCGCAACCCTTGGATACAACACCGGACTCGTATCGTATATACTCACCTCTGACCAAGCGTATAATACAAAGCCGAGACGTCTATATATTCGAAGATGAATTCTTTGTCTGGGAAGACAACAAATGTACAACCGCTATCGCACCACCTGACACTACGAACAGTAGTACATTCCTCCAAATCGAGAATGTCGATTTCCAAACAGACGCAAGGACAACATCGACAACGGAAGATATGCTTAGCCAACAAGCCCAGTTCACTGTGACGCACAAGTCGAGCAACTCAGAACAACTACAAATAACTTCATCGTCAACACAACAACCTGCTGAGAATGAAGTACATACCGTCGAGTCGGAGGCTTCTGCAGTGACTACCAAAACACAACATGATCTCGAAGCAACCATCGCTAGAAGAACGACAGAAGGTCGCCAAGTCTCTCGAGAACTGCGGGACCTTGCGATATATGATAATAATGTCGACTGGTATCACGATAGCCGCCGTAAGAGACAAACTCCTAGCACTACGCACACTGTCAATTCAGCAACTGCAGCAATGGAACCAAAAACATACAAAGGTATATATGAGATGCCAAACGCAGCCGATTGGGAGGAATCAGCACGTTTGGAGATGTAGAGCTTAATGATGCAGCGCAAGGCATTCACTATGGCTGACAACCAACCGCGAGAGAAATCATTATCCCCCCCTCGATGGGTCTTCAAGGCAAAAATGGATGAACCAGGACAAGTCACACGACTCAAATCACGTCTGAACTAGCAGCATTCAATGCAAAACAGGGAGTCGATTACGATGAAAGCTATGCCCCAGTAGTAGCCAAGGAAACACTCAGGATCTGTCTAGCTCTAATGGCACACTATGACATGGACATTCGACAATACGATACACCCTCGGCCTACCACACTCAAGAACTGGATACCCCTAATTACATGCGAGTGCCGCAAGGATACGATCTCATCGAACATCTATTGGACCCGTCTCAGAGAAAACTATACGAAAGGCACAAGCAAGGAGACACAAAGGTTATATGTCGAATTGATCGTTGCGTATACGGTCTACCACCTAGCGGACACTATTGGTTTAAAGCTATCCATCGGTTTGTTATACAACACAGTTATAAACAAGCACAATCGGATGGAGCACTGTTCATCAAACAAACACACAGTGGACCTTGTTTCATTATTGTACACGTAGATGACGAAATTGCAGCATGCCAGAGTAAGACCGACGGACAGAAACTAGCTGACGCAATGAAAGGCGAATGGAACACTGTTGAAATGGGCCTACCGTTATTGTTTCTCAAGTGCCAGGTGGAAATACACCCTGGAAGAGTACGTCTCCATCAACGACAATACCTAAGAGAAATATTGCAGGAATGGGGGTTGATAGATTGTAAACCAGCATGGGTGCCAATTCTAGAATCGGACTATGAAGTAACAGATAAAACATGCATATCTCCCGGAAAAGGCGGCCAGCTCAGACGTCCCACCAATCACACAATACAACAAGCTAGTGGGTCAGCTACGATACCTTGTAGATCAAACACGAGTGTATATGTGCTTTGCAGTTTCGATCCTAAGTCGCTATCTGAAAGCACCTCAGTAACACCACTTCAGAGGTGCCAAGTGCTGTTTGAAGTATCTCGCTGGCACTCAGGACTTCGGACTTGAATACACGAACAAAGAACCATGTATTCCCTATCTGAGTGCAGACAGTAGCTTTGCTAGTGATGACATAACAAGACGATCCACCACCGGGCGAGTGGGCATTATAGCAGGTGCACCATTCATGTGGGGAACAAACTTGCAACGACTAGTAACAACGTCTACATCAGAGGCAGAATACGTAGCACAATCTGATACAACCAAAAACGCAGTATGGGCTAGGAATATCTTCACAGAATTCGGCATTCTGCTCGTAGAACCCACCACCATAGAACAGGACAACAAGTCAGCAATACTGATGGGAAATGGTATCACGAAATCCCGCCGTATAAAACATGTCGATCTACGATATCATCACATCGGGGAACTCACATCGAACAACCCCATCAAGTTAAAATACATACCATCAGAACAGCTACTCAGTGATTTCTTCACGAAGCCACTCAGCCGAGTGAAGTTTACCGACATACACGACAGACTAATGACTCGGATGCCAGTATCAACATAGTCCAATTTATAATAAAGGTAAGCATTTTAAGGTAAGCAGGTGTCAAATGCTTTGTGCCTTTATCTCTGACTGCAAAATATACATATATATCGTACCTTGTAAAAAGAGTGTGTACAAACTGTTTATATTATATGTAAAAATAAAATTATAAATAATGTACACGCAATATATAACTATATCTTTGTTCATATAATTGTTCCTATCGATAAACACCCAAGTATTTACTTGTGCGACTGTGTTTTGACATAAAATACTCTGAAGTTAAAGTTGAATACCGCAGACAATTTGTATTCATCGATACACATAATATTAGTAACTTACTGGTTCTTTTAATTTTTGTGCGTGATATCGTAAAAGTTGCATACATGTGACAATTTGTACAGAAATTCACTCGCAGGATACAAACAAAATTGTGAATTTCACAGTCCACAGGCCCTACAGGGACTTTTTTAAAAGCAACCATATTAAGGATAGCAGCCATACCGCAGCATAAGAGCCGCACATTCCAAGACCCAAGAGAAAATCTTAGCCTCACAGTCTCCCGAGTCTCAGCCTCGCAGGCCACATCCCATAGTCAAACCAATATGCCACAACGCAGAAGGGAGCTGTCCCCCAGCATCCACGCCACAGTACACACCGATTCAGTAAGTAAGATGCATTTTTCAAGAAAATCTCGAGTATTTTTACCTGCGAAAGTGTGATGCCTGTCCCCGTACAGAAGATTATCCACGCCAGTCGTGAAGCCTGTCACTGTACAGGAGATAGTCTACTCTTCAGAAAAATCAACGTTTTCAACAATTTTCATAACAATACTCAACAGCACCAATTCGTAAATGTCTTCGACAAATATACATTGGTTCAACGCTTATCGCCCAATCCACATACAGAGTCAACAATTTCACAATCCAGGTCTTAAGTCTTCAGCCTTCATTAGTCTTTAGTTTCCAATTTTCAGCCTTCAGACTTCAGCCCTTGTTGATTGTAAAATTGAGGGGGAGTGAGAGACTACAGGTCTCAGGCCAGATTTTACAGCAAGAAACCATCTTTGATTTATAGAAGTCATCAGAATTAGCTCACTCCCGAGAGCTAATTAAGTTGCTCAAATTACTCTCAAGAGTTGAGTTATTACTTAACCGACTTCCGAGAACATATTTAGTTTCTCAACCGATTCCCGAGAGTGGATTAAGCCTGTCAACCACAACATACTAATAATAGCTGCGGTTCTATGTGAGTCACAACCTACGCGGAAAGGCATCATGTGATCAGCGTGAGATTTAGTTGCAGAGAAGTTGAAATAGAAAAGCATCGAAGTGTTAAAGTGTTCCGCATAAGGTTTCTCATACTGACCATATGAGTTTTTACCCTGGCCAGCCCAAGCGGCTGAACACTAGCACAAACACCTTAGGTACAAAACCAAAGGTGAGGTCAGAAATAAATACATACATTTGCACTTTATTTAAAGTCTACTACATTGTACTCTAGCAACAGAGACATATACAAACGTACTCAACTGACAGGCTCCCAACAACTTGGTGCTTGGCTAATTGGCATCAAAATAGAAGATGTCCTACTTTGGCACTATTCACTGATTGCACCCCCATTGCAACAAAGCTCACATTAAACGTGCATGCTGACGCTAAGTACAATCTCATATTGATAGGCTCCATTGGTGAAGGACTAATAACTACAGTCTACACACAATACGTAGATAAAACCCCAGCCGAGTTCTTCAAACACATCTGCACAGTACACAACACAGGCAGTTTTGGCAGATTCGGGGACTCTATGCAACGCCTTACATATTTCAAATCGACTGGTAGCACAGAACCCACAATGCAAGCACTCGAAGCACTCCGCCAAAACCTATTCCGACAAGTATCTTATTTGTGCACTACTATACCACGCTCCTACCCTCCACTATCTTCGACATGGATGAAGAAAAACACCCGATCGATGACGTGTACCAGATGACCATGGAATTTGAAGGTGACCATCAACTTCATAGAAGCGACAACGCTGCTTCTGGCATCATTGCTATCAATACTAACGCCAACACCAAATCCGATCAACCCTCTAAACTATACACCAACAATGGCGATCCTGGTAAAGACAACACTGCTGGTCAACGTGAGCGTCGCAACATTATCTGCCCGTTGTGCAACGAGAAGGGCCGTGGCATCCACGGCTGCCCATCCTCCATCTGCCGCAAATGTGGTTCAAACAACCACAAGGGAAACAAATGCCCTGTCGACCGCTCTACACTCCACTGCTCTAAATGTAACAAAGCAGGTCAAACCGATGCTGCATTTCTACAAAAATGAAGTCAGGGGGCCCAGTCTGATCACATGCGTTATCATATATTCGGTATCCTACACGATAATACACATCACCAGCCCACAATAAAAAAAATCAGCTATCGTATATATCTATAATTTTAATAATATACAATATCAGACATCCAGACCCAATAACGAGCCTCAATATAGGCATCTCTTATTGATTCCGGAGCAATGACACATTCATACCACCAGCGATGGTCTCAAGAATATAGCATATGGGCAGTTTGGTATAGAGTTTCCAGATAAGTCACAAATAACCGTACATGAACGTGGCAATATTCCCGGTCTTGGTCCAGTATTGATTATGTCCCAGGCCACTCATAATGTCCTCTCAGTTCACCTTATGCAACAACATGGACTCGGGGTCTATTTCCCTCCTGCCTCTGCTTGACACTCCCACACCAGAATGTCACATTATGTAAAATAACCACATCGTCCAACGCATCTCGCTCATCGACAGCCAGTACAAACTCAACACTTTCACCACTCACACTGCTACTGAATGGCATGACATCCTTGGTCACACACCTCCTTATAAAACCCGATCAATGCTTCACGATAACAACATTGTTATCAAACAACCACTCAAGCCAAACATCGGTGATTGGATGCTAAACCCTCTAATATACAAGGATCGAGTCGAAACTACCTTCGGAAGCGTCGATATCGACCTCTTCGCTAGCAAACAGAATGCTCAAGTACCCGTCTATTGTAGCTTAGAACCCGATGCATCCTTATACGAAGCATACATACAGTCTTGGAACCAGCCTCATAAGCACCTATACGGCAGCATCCTATTCACCAAGAACGATTGGCGCAAGACACTTCGTAAACTAAACAACGAAAATAGTCTAGTCACGGTGGTCATTCTCCTAATCACACACCAAAAATTACAATCAAACTAAACTACAAATTCATTCACACGTCGAGGTTATGAAAACTGACGAGAACACCTTACTACGCAACGGCAACGAAAGTGTTGACCCCCCTCCCCGGTGGTACATCTGTATACCTAGGTTAGGCAATGAACAACATGCAGTGCCTCCAACAGCTGACATCCTCACCCACTCAAATTCTGTCCTCCATGCGCACGCGGTAAGATGCGACGCCGTCCTCTATCTCCACACGTCGATTTGGAAACAGGATGCTCAACCATTCCAGGTGGATATACCTCGATCATAAAATTTGTCGACGCCAACTCTGGTGCACCCTTTGTGTATCCCCATAAGACAAACGACAAGGCATCCACCACACTTGACCGCTTCTACACAGATATTGGAAAGGACCATCTAGCCAATCTACGAGAACTTAAATGTGATAGAGGAGGTGAGTTCGTAAGTTCAACAGAATCAACACTGTTCAACACGTCAAGGTCACTTACATACCTTCAAACTCTCCAGCATTACACGGTCTCGTAGAACGTACTAATGATTTCATCAAAAATATCACACTTGAACTCCTCAAACACTCGCGGCAACCTGACGTTATATGGGCAGAATCACTACGCCACGCTACACTTATCAAGTTCGTCCAACATAACAAACACAACGCTAATCAGCAATCATCCCTGGAAGCCTTCTGGGGTTCTAAACCTACACAGCGCATCAAACACTTGCATGTCTACGGATGTCAAGTAGCTATCATTAATCAAGACCAACAAGACAAATTAGATGACCGTGCAACTCTAGGTGTTTATTTCGGTCACAACACTAAATACTTCGATGAATGCCGTATCTTCAGCGTGAAAACTGGGAAAAATATGTCACTCCCGTGACGTCCAGTTTAATCATAAAGTATTCCCAACGTGGACAATGGTCGGCACTACGCCAATCGCAAGTTTCCCAGATACCACACCAGACAATGTACCCACTATCAGAAAGATCACACTCGCCAACACCAACTCCACCAATGTACCTGACTCACCCACCCTCATCATTCCAGGAAAGCCACTGACTACCACCACATCCAGCTTTACCCATGTCATCGATTCGCTTACCTTCATCATTCCAGGGGAGCAACTAACTACCATCACATCCACAGATCACCCCACATACCTTGCAGGGGAGCTTCAGACTACCTTACCACCTGCTAACCACACTCTACCTATTCCAGGGGAGTATCCGCCACTCATCACCCAACAACCCAGTAACGACACCACCACAGATACTATACATACATCAATACATAGATTCGCCTCCAACCACTTCTTCCCACACCAAACAGCACCGATCAACATGGTACTTCAACACCCCCACGCCCACCCGCACTTTTCGAACGGCCGACCGCAACTGTCGAGGACATGGTTAACAGAGAACTACAAAGTCACATTGCAAAACATCCCACTTCGCGTGCGTCAAAAGGTCTCTTACTACCGGGTCGAAACAATAGCAGAAGTCTCAATGAACCCGCTTTACCCAATCAGGTGCGTATGACTCGTCAGCATGCTAGACAAATGACACATCATAACGCTACTAATCAACATGGTGCCGAATATATTAACGTCACAGCAACCAGCACAACATCTCCACGTCATACGTTACCTCCATCTAGACACGTTCATTGGAGCCCAGATATCGAAAACACTGGTATCTTTTTCAAATACGATCACATCTCTCCCTAAACAAGAGATTAATCCCAAAGACAAATTGAGACGCACACTCGCATATCTGACACACACATCCGAAACTAACAAAGCTCACCGCCAGTTTCGCCGGGCAGCACTCCAACTGGCTCGTTCCAGCACTAGTAAAACACTTCAGGCTATATCTCATACACCTCCACGACTAGCCGGAACCGCTGACGACGACCAAGATGACATACCTATCAAAATCAACACTATTCTACCCGACGATTCCACTGACCTACATGAAAGCACACGACAACAGGCTATGTACAATGATACAGTACATAAACTCTACACAGTATGCAACAAGATTCAATCACACCCACTCACCCCTGTGTTTTGCTACCATTCGCCAAGTGCTCAAAGGCGAATAGCTGACCTTTGGTGCACGTCCATACAACGCAAGCTAGACAGTCTTAAAGAAGGCTGGTGCGTACGATCTCCTATGTCTGGACGAAGTACCAGACGACGCCTTTACCGTCCCTAGCAAATGGGTTTTTAAAATCAAGATGATGGATGGTATGGTAGATAGGTATAAGACTGGACTTTGCGCTCGAGGATTTACACAGACCAAAGGCATGAACTACAATGAGACTTACGCGTCCACATGCAGTCACGATACCCTCCGCACACTTCTTGCCGTCGCCGCCTCTAACAGGTGGCACGTTGAACAGATGGACGTGGACTCAGCATACATATAGGGTTTTCCAACAGGTCTGCCGCCGTCGGCCTACCACCTGATCACATCTTGAAACTCAATAAGAGTCTATACGGACTTAAACAATCAGGTCTCCTTTGGCATGCTCTCCTAAAGTCCAAACTCCTCAACATGGGCTTCCACCAAGCAGCCTCAAATCCCTGCCTCTTCATCATTGACTCTGATAGTTTTTTCTGCGCTGTTATTATATATGTCGATGACCTTATATTTTGTGGTAACTCTGCCGCCGACGTCACACGTTTCAAAGAACTGATCTAGTCAGACTATAACTGCAAAGAAATGGGTAAACCACAATGGCTCATAGGAGACGCGTTCTATCGTCAAACGACTCCCTGAGCTTAGTTCAATATAGCTACATCCGCGAGGCCTTAGAGAACTTTGATCTCGCCGACAGCCCATCAGCGCCGACACCTGCAACTCAGGATATCGTTAGCATAAACACGCGTCCCCCACACATATGTGAATATCGTGAATTGATAGGCACATTACAATATCTGTCGGTATTAATTCGCATCGACATCACCTACGCCCTAAACACACTAGCTCGGTACATGAACAACCCATCTGCCCAACACTGGATGGCAGCTCAACGTATCCTACGATACCTCAAGGATACATCACAATTAGGTCGCACTTACTCATTCCACGAGGGACCACTAGTTGCCGATGCTGTCTGCGACGCTGACCGCTGCATGTCCTGACACACGACGTTCTACTGCCGGCTATAATCTGCGTATCAACAAAGTCCCAGTCACCTGAAAATCACAGCGACAGAAGACAATGTCCACAAGTACTGCCAAAGCCGAATACTTTGCTGCATCAGAAGCTGCCAAGAGTATACAAAGGTTACGAAAAATACTCTCTGAGTTAAGTTTTCTCCAAACCGAGCCCACGCCGCTTTAGTGTGATAACAAATCAGCTTTTCATACTATCGCATATACGGGACCGACCAAACATCTAGGACATATCGATATACGAGTCCATCACATTAAGGAACTCGAACAAGAAAGTGTCATCACAGCAGACTACGTCAGCACCACCGACAACCCAGCCGATATGCTTACCAAAAACACCCCTCGCCCTACACACTCGCGCCACACTAAAGCATGATGATATTGTCGAGAACCAATCCAGGGAAGAATGAGATGCAGTGATTGTATTCTCTCTCTTCACACTCTTGACGATTTCAGGGGAGTGTTAGGCAAAACAAATCATCATATGCGGATATCAAGAATACAACAACAGTTCGGTACACCGGGCTGTCAGTGTCAACATTCAAATTCCGCCATTATATATATAGGCGGATTAATAGTGACATATATAGGCCCTCAGAAGAGGTGTAAATGAAGTTACTTAATACACGTTACTATTGTCTAACAGTCTCTATGGTTTCGGATGAGTCATCACTTTTCTCTCATTAAATTCTCTATTCCACTAATCGGTCCGGTCCTCTGGTACTGCTTTAGGATTGGCATACGAACTTCTTACATAAGCATTTACCTAACTTTGCACATAAAGTGGCTCCACTACGAACGTTTTCTAAGCTTAAGCCAAAGGAGCCCATTGGGAATCGTTAAGAGCCAGAACATCAATTGGCGTGGATTCAGATGAAGGAAGCTATCCTGTCGGCAGTACGGTTGAACTTTTCGGTTGATGGTGTTTTACTTGAATTGGAAACAGATGCAAGAGATTATGGTATTGGTGGAGCATTGTGGTTAAACCCGAGTTACGCTTAGTAAAGAGTGCTAAGTCTGAAATAAGTGAACTCAGTCAGAAGTGCCATTGGGAATGGCGCAACTGCTATATTTATTAATCACGATTCTATGTGGAACGAGACTTTCTCTACCATCGGGTTATGTGAAAATACCCGTCTCTATGGTTTAGGATGAGTCATCACCTTTATCTCATTAAATTCTCTATTCCACTAATCGGTCCGGTCCTCTGGCCCGGTCCTCAATTATTCCCCTAGGTCCGGTCCGCTGGTCCGGTCCTAAATTCATCTCTCAGATCCGGTCCTCGGGTCCGGTCTTAAAATCCGCCTCGGGTACTTTGTCCACAGCACTATTTCAACTAATTGACGGACGCAAGCATTACCTGATGTTCTTCTCAAAGACTGTCACCAAGGCACAACAGACATATGCAACCCCGATGAAAAAGCTATTAGTGAGAGACTACAGTAATAGACGTATTTCTATATACGTTAATACCGTTTTACGTCGTCAGCCCGAGAGTAATTTGGAACTTGTTCTCAAATTCATATAAGTATTGGTGGGTCAGCCCGAGAGAACGTAAGAGTAATTTGAGACTTCTTCTCAGATTATTCTATTTATAGAATACGGGCCACCGGCTAGCCGAGAGCCGAGGTCCAAGACTGAGTGTAGTAACAGAGAATATGATGTATTTATTTCTAGAAAATAAATCCGAGTGCTAAAGTGTTGGTTTCTCATACTGATTATATGAGTTTTTACCCTGGCCAACCCAAGTGGTTGAACACTAGTTCAAACACCATCAGTATATAGCTGAGGGTGAGATCATAAATAAATTCATTCGAATGCATCATACGTTAGATACACTAGCACTTTACTATTAGTCCCCCACACCGCACGCTAACAATTAGCACTTTGATACCTATGCTCTGATTCACTTTCATGACCATCTTATCGGGCAGCGGCTCACTGTTGTAGAATCAGCGGGTTCATATAGTAGAAGCACATGTTAAACGTATATTATAAACGTATGAATGTTTAAACGCAATACTATTATAAAACCTGGTATACGTTGAAACGCAATTGTAGATATTTGAAACTGCAAATCAATTAAATATTCTAATCATAAATATATTAACCATATCAGCCATAGACCGGATGCTACACCCCGGATTCTACCAAGAAGCTGAACGACGGTTTGGAAAATTCACAGTGGATCTTAAGCTATTAGC
>NW_014040340.1:14875-32191 GCF_001186125.1 Sphaeroforma arctica JP610 | reverse complement strand
GGAAAATTCACAGTGGATCTTAAGCTATTAGCACTTTAATACCTATGCTTTGGTTCACTTTCATGACCATCTTATCGGGCAGCGGTTCACTGTTCTAAAATCAGCGGGTTCCTATAGTAGAAGCACATGTTAAGCGTATATTATAAACGTATAAATGTTTAAACGCAATACTGTTATGAAACCTGGTATACGTTGAAACGCAATTGTAGATATTTGTCTCAGTAGATTAATCAAATAATCTAATTATAAATATATTAACCATATCAGCCATAGACCGGATGTTACACCTCAGATTATACCAAGAAGCTGAATGGCGGTTTGGAAAATTCACAGTGTATCTTTTTGCATCGGCACACAATGCACACACAGATAAATACTACACCAAAAAAGAATGCGCTACAACAAAAGTGGGCGCAGGAAATATATGCATGGACGAACCCACCATGGGAACTCATACCTGATGTCCTGGACAAAGTAATTAAAGAGGCAACCAGCATCACGATATGTGTACCATACTACCCCTATGCAACATGGTTTCCAAAATTCTTGTCTTTACTGGAAGAATACCAAATGCTAGTGGAAAACACAAACAATACTTTCCTCAAATAAAGTAAGAAAGCTTGTGGCAAGACCCCATTGGGTGTCACATTAGTAGCAAAAGTAGGAGTGAATTCTCCGTACTTTGACCCAACGCGGGAACAACCTGCCATACACATTGCAGCATCAGAACCAGTTTACCTAAAAACTCGAACAATAGCACAACTTGGGACATTACACTCCTGAGGAAAAGGTAACAACATGTTCACAAGTTCATTGACAGATACATACCATGTCTCAAATATAAGATACACAAAAAGGAATTCCATCCCTTACAATCAATCACAGCCGCATTTCCAGGCGACAGAGTTCAAGTATTGTATTCCAACAGAGGACACACTTATGTGTTAGTATGGCTCGATGTACACTCATCGTGTGTCATATTACGTCCAATGATGCCGCGCACGCTAGTACCAATCATGTGTGAACATGGATTCCTACAAATCATTTGGACTGACCATGGCACTGAATACATTAACAACACACTTTCAAAAGTTGTTGAACAGGCCCCAATGCGACACCTAGTCTCTCGGCCGTATCAACCTAAAGTATTAGGCGCGAACGAACGATCACACAGAGACCTCATGCCACTGTTACGAAAATACGTTGAGCAAAATCCTGGTAACTGGTGTTCACGACTTCCAACACTAACAGACTACAACGAGCCAGTGACCGCACCCAGTATATCAGTTTCTTGGGAAGAGCGACTACAGAATCTAGAAGAAGCCATCAGGCCACAACTAGATAACAATGTTGCACTACCTGGACGCATGAATCAGACATCGCAGATGCGGATGTCATCACAACATACCGTCAACGCTACCGACGCAAACAAAGGCAGTCAAGGCCAAAGAAGCCAGCAACGACGAGCACTGATATAAGATCACCAAGCAACAGAAAGCGCACGAGGCGGGGGACCTAAGCAAGTCTCACTGATACCACGGGACACTTCCACCTTTCTCGCCTTGAAGCGTGCTCTCCTCTTACACCAGAGGGACAAGGACCAAAGACTCGGCTGTGAAAGCACCGTTGAGAAGCGTTTTCCAAAGCCAAGTTGAGAACAATCGAGAGCACCGGTCAAGACTGACTCCCATGAGCGTGGTAGAATGTAAGAAAAAAATACTGGTGGCAGGTTTTTCATCTTATGCCCCCTAAGAAACAAGTCTTTCCCTGTATACAAGCACCAACCTCTAGATAATCTAGTACTGTAAGATGTCACTTTCTACTCCTACGCAGGTTAAGAAGCATAAAGTTGGGGGGCTGTAGCATCTAGGGACCAGATTATCAAAAAGCCAATGCAAATCCCAAATCCCAGAATAATCAAATATTGAGTTTTGGAATTATGATTGGAATTTCTGATATTAGAGTCACCATAAATATTAGCGGTAGAACCGGTAAGCTATACCGGGACTCCACGTGTGAGAGAAACACTCAAGTAAATCCTGAGTTAAATCCTGAGTCTAATGAAAACGCAAATAAAGACTCAGGTCGGTTCTCTCAGACTAGGGACTTTTCCTAGCTGAGACAATCGTACTTGAGAAGTGGCTATTGTATCCTTGTCGTGTACCTTTCAGCTACTTTCCATACTCTACAATATGTTTGTATGGTATTTACGTTTGTATGGTATTTACTGCAACAAATCAGGTCCATATACTTGTCCCAATTTATGAGTGTTATTAATGCATGACTATACTTCAAGGTTGGCTCTTTAATTTTCGCTCGCGCGCAACTAACGTTATACTCTGTAAGGAGGCACTTTAGTATGTAAGCATGTTTGGATTGTATGATTATTTCTTCCGACTAACATCGGCATCACTTCTGTTTCCCTTACCGAGTACCCAGGATACACAACATACTATTCTAAATAATCACCGTAGTCTTTTCACATGGCATTATATATATCTTAAAAATAGTTTGGTACAGATTCAGGCGTGTGGGTATATCTTGTAGGGCGAGCGCAGGCTATTAGTACGAAAAAGGTTGCATTTAGATGTTGTAGTCTGCATCTGCAACAGCGTACTCATGCACACAAAGTCGCTATTGTTTTTTCCATTAATTCTCAGCGATCAAGAGTGGAAACGAGGCCAGGAGACGTCTTTCCATCATGGCCGAGGACAAATCGGACACAAATCACTTACTCTAGTTCATGGCGGATTCGACGACGCTTGTGATCGACACTTGTGATGGCGAAAGCGATGATGAAAATGAGGAGCCTGAGCCTTTTTTTCACAATCCTAGAACCGGCTGTCGCGATCTAGTACTCACCATTATGGTACCATGGGGGATGTCGATGCAAAACTTCAGAGCTATACAATTCAACCAAGACGCAGACGAGGCCACTATAGAGTACGAAACAGACAATGAATGGGCCAGTATAACTTCCCATCGACCTGCAAATTGTGTTAACGAAGCCTGGAGCGAAATATTTCACGCTCGTGTTTATGTGGATAATGAGATTGCGCGGAGTTCTATGGCCTTGGATGCCCCGATTTGGTGCTCCATGAAGGTTGATCTCCCTTCTGCTGTGTATACACGCCCGGAACACTATATGACTCAGGAAATGAAGAAGACTGGAGTTGTATATTCCGTTTCCTGGACTCTGAGGTAATCATCCCCTTCTGTGACATGATTCATGAAGCGTACACTGCCTTCCCTTTATTTCTCGCGGATGTAAGCAAGTAAGAGCTTTGGTAACTATACCAAGACATAACAGATTGTTCGAGTTTCTGTTTTCGGTAATAGATTTTTTTTTGTACTATGAAGGTATATCTTATTTGTACTCTGCATTGATTATAAGGTGTGCGTCACTTTGATGTGCGTGTCGATATTATGAGATTGCTGATCCTTATCCACGCTGACGAAAATAACACAAAAAACACATACAATGTTGAAAGCCTACCACCGAATATAGCAAACATTGCGGTGCTACCCGTTGTATTCCAATGAGTATAAGCTGTCCACGCAACACTATGGTTTCTTTCTCACTTATCTATGGAACTAAAGCGCGACTCAATACATGCAATGCTGATTAAGTTTAAATACAGTTGATATCGCTGTCCCGTACAGAAGTGCATGTTGCTGTATATATTCATAGTATTCGGGGCTTCATTTTTAGAGCTAATTAATGTGTGTACACCTAGACTGGTAGATACAGATCTTAGTGTACAAGTCGTAGTACAAATATATACAAGTGTGCATACTGTGGTAGATAGCTATTTTAGCACTATGCTTCATATAATCTCGTGCTTGCTTTATTGGCTATAAATGTTTAAAAGTTTAACCTTGCATAACAATGCCTATCACAAAGCGGTAAATTTACACATTTATCAGCTACGAGAAAAACAACCAGATCTTTCTGTACGAATGTTGTCGATATGAGTTGCTAGATGCGGAAGTTACATAAACAAACATAAAGCAGTAACATCACGTACACTAAAATGTATCACGTTCTGTTCACAGTTTGGGCTGGTTTTTGCGCGCGTGCCCATGTGTAGATTTATTAATTGGCACTATTGATCAATCACAGCATATTGGTGTGAAAAGTGCTACAGAATCATGCCCACTAAACCAGTCGAGCTTTGGTTGTGGCACCCTTGTACATAAAGCTCGAGGGGTGCGTATTTGCAAAACGCGCCAAAAGACGCCAGAACACGCCAAAACATGCATTGGGGTGGTGATTGTTTCAGTGTTAAATACAGCGAAATATGCATTTCCAGCATAAAAGCCATCATAGACTCCAACTAAACACTTTACACTTTAATACTGTCGGAGCAAAGTGTCGAGCTCAATTACATTTGGATTCTTCGTATATAAGGTACATATATGGGCAAGTCACCGTAAAACGACATTTTTCCGTGTTTTGAGTGTTTAATAGATTGCACCTGCGGCACATATATCAACTTGAGCTCCGATAAACTTGATAAAGGGGCTCTAAAGGAAAACCTCATTGGTTCATACTGCTCTCCACGGTCCATGAAATCACTCTGTATAAGGCAACTAAGGGCACGACTGGCGCGACTCATCACGGGTGATCTTGCTTCGGCATCCGCAATAATGATGAACCTTAAAAACCGTGAGGTACTGTGCGCAGTCAACTCCAAAGATGGCTTTTCGAAAACTTTCGTGAAATAAAGTCAAATCTTACTTTAATGTGCGTGTGCACATGTATGTGTAATGCCCTTGAATACATTTTGACTGAATTGTTGTAACTGTCGCCGTTTTAGTCGCTGCTCCTCCAATTCACACATATGAATATCTACGCACGGATGGATATCCACTATCACAGTGTTGGTTTCATACAAACACACACATATACGTGAGTACGAATGCTACAATACTGTGTATTCATAATCATTCAAATCAGTCCTATCGATATATGGACGCGTTGTAGAGCAGCAAAACACGCACATTCGCCTTACATTCTTTCATATGGTCATCCACGTTACGTTGTTTCGCATATAAGCTAGTTTAGTATGCACAACGAGGCTATGCAGATCGACCACTAGCTCAATGGTGTTCAGATAACACTTCAATTTTTGTACTGACCTGCACCGTACATGGTATCCGGTTGACTGCAGTTATGTATCCACAAGTACAATTTGTTTCTACAGTTGAACTAAAATGAGTTTGATATCGTTCTATAGAATTCTATTTACCTTTGTGCACACGCACTAGGTCAGTGTTTAGCTAACGTAGCACTATATCGCCGATGTGAATATCGCTCTCAATATTAAAATATACTATATAGTGTGTTATGGCATGTAATCACTCATGGGTGTACCTTTATGGTGAGCATACTTGCACACACAAGACGAAATAGTATGCGCGTGATAATTTTGAACGCCTTAATATTGAAAGTTGGAGTTGAGTATTTATTTAACTGAATGTATGTGATAAAATAATATGCAGTAAGCACAATGTCTCACTATATAATCATCTGCATCATGTACATATCGTGGTATATGTATACATTCTGAGTCTCCTCTGTTCAGGCCTGGGTGCCTCACTCATCAAATCATTGCTGCCGGGTGAGAGTCAACTTGAGCCTATCGGCCTTATCCACCTTCTTCACTGCATCTTTCATGAAGGTGAAAACCAGGCCGATTGGCTCTTTTTTAGTGTTCGAATGGTCTTTATGAATACATACTTCGCTAAAGTGGTTACTTTGAAGGGCAACTGAATCGCCACTCTAGCTCGCACAGACTCTGGACATCCCAAACTTTCGTGGTGTAGTTTTGCATTTACGAGCGTGAGGTGCCTTAACCGCAGCTTTCATCTCATTTCGTTGGGTATCTTCCTGCGCGACGTGATCTTTCAGCTCTTATGAATACGGAGGTGATCATGTGTGTGAAAGTAAAAGACGTCTCGCTGTGGCTATACTCCAGAGGGCTAAAATCATCCAGTTGTCTATGTGGCCATAAACTATATTCTTACTGCCACCATCCTATACTTCATAACCGGATATGTGGTCTCCACTAGCCTATAATTCAGAGCAAACTTTGTGTTCTTGAGCCATGTGTTCACAAACTCTCGCATGTTGGCCTCTTGTTTGCTTGATAAATTCTTTGCCAATTGCATATCAATAGCGGGTTGTTGCACGGTTTTACATGATTTTCAGGCTGCGACTGGTCTCTCTTCCGTCTGAAGCGATGTGTTGTCGTCATCATCATCGGTGTCCTTGTCAGTTGGTGCCTCTCGGGCCTCCTGAATATTATCTTGAAGACCCGTTCGTTCAAAGCGGCTGAGTAGACTTCCGTGACATAATCCTAATATCATTATGTTGAGTATTCTCGATATTTAGAGGATCAGAATGCGTGTATCAACAAAATATGACAGCATTCGCGATTATGCAATATTTACTTCGACGCACAAGTAGTGCAGTGCGGTGAGTGTGCGATGGTTGATGATAAAGGAACACTACTTAAATACGCGATTGGTGACGACTGAAGAGTTTAGCTGAATAGGTATCCAGTTAAAACGTACACAAAAGTGTGCCCGTTCGATGTCGCGTGTTTCACAACTATAAATATCTCCCTTAATAATGTCGTGTCGTGTGACTTATATCCAATTCACATACTCACAGTGGCCTATCATAGAAATCAGTCAAATACCAACTGATGACTATTTTTCAAATCAGCGGTCGGGGCGCGGTAGTTTGAACCAATTAAATTTGAGATCATAACAGTTGGGTGTCATCAATTTATTTAATCCGAATTCGACCAAACCTGAAACCTCATTGCATCAATCTCGAGAGAGATATGTACATCTACTGTATCTCCAGATAAATAGCTTTGTAAACGCTACATATAACACATTTTCATCAGAGCATAGAATTGTGTACACAAACTCTGTGACTCTCTTTTACATTATCTACCATTCTATTTGAACTATGATGTCTGTGGCCATCATCCGACAAGCAGATCTCAGCTACATAAATTGTAGAAGTGTCAATGATCGTCTATTTAGTAGAACGTTCAAGGCAATGTTTGGCGCCTCTGCACTCGTAGTCACGATCATATACAACGAGCTGACAACACAACTTAACACACGTGCCACACCAACACATTTGTTGATGGCTATGCACTTTTTAGCATGCTACCCAAAGGACGATGTTGGCGCAGTAATCTTCGGGGTAGCCACAAAGACTTATAATGAATGGCATTGGTACGTCACCGAGCAGATTACCGAGCTGACCGGAATAGTATGCGAGTGTCAAGATGATATAAATGTGTGCGAAATGATATACACCGACGATGTAAATCCATATGTAATGATTTAGTTGAATTTCTGCTATGGACAATTGTTGTGACATATACCATATATTAATCTGCATGGCGGCCCACTAATATTTACGTGTTGTACGGAGTAACAATCGATTATTAAAATTCGATATTATCATGTTCGTGTATACGACAGCATGCACAACTCAAATAAGTTCGGTTGACAAGATTCAATCTATTAAATCTTCTTGCGAGTTGCGATAGGGTTGAATATTTACACCTCAACTCGATGTAGGTTAAAGCTACACGCAAAATGCATGGAAAATGATGTATTAACGAATAGGTTCGGTGTAAACCCTATCATACTACTATACGGTTTTTACATTATTACATTTCATCATTTTAGCCGATGATTTTTAGTATGCCAGCATGCAAATTTCTAGGTGCACATAGGAGGCAAGCTTTATGTACAAATCTATAAATATATAGAGCACTGTTGTAACCGTTGCATGCGTTCAAACACGTCGAATACATATCGGTTGGGAAAAAGGGAAGGCATATCTATGACCCGGTGACATGGCGAATACTTTTGCTACGGTTGACGTGATCGATTGCAATGTTACCGAAGCTCATCCGTTTCAGGCATCCCTGGTGTCTCATAAAACGAGACAAGTCACCTAAAAATACGAATTGGTAATTCCAATCCGTGATGTTGATATTTGCTTTGTCAACGGCGAGCCCGACACGAAACAGCTAACGCCAGACTGCGCAGTTTCCAAATACTTAAGAACACATTCCGCGCCTACAGGTTGAAGTATTCAAAACGTTTCATGGCCGTTGCAATTATCGTGCAACTGTCTATTCGCCACGGGAATCCTTTGTTTGAGTGAGCGTTGATCTCGGACCAACAGCGCAATCTTGACACAATTTCGAAGTTAGACAATACTATGCAGTACTACACGAGCTGTGGTATGTGTACATTGTTGTATTCTCGTACCCTGATTCATTAATATCATGCATACGTGTTATGCATACTCTATTCTTCTACATTCGACTATATCGTACGAGCAGACCCATACGTGTTGCCATCGGAGAGATGCTTACAACACACACGCAGCCTCCTTACGGCCAAGAGCGGTTGACGAAAACACATACAGATATCCCAGGCATTCATATAAAGGTATAGTGCACCCATCCATTGAGTCTGGATGACACACGTAATATTGACTAATAAAATGTTGGTCTGGTCTTGAAAATTTTATACTTGGTTTGGGAGACTCAGAGAGGGTAGTTTTGATCCCTCTTTTTTTGTTTGTTTTGAATTTACGGCTCGCTCCTGTCAATATACGGATCATCCCGGTCCTCTATAGTTGTCTCCATGGACGGTGGGGGGTGGGAGTGGTTGTAGTAACACTGTAACAGTAATGGCATGTACCAGAACCTGGACATTGAGGACCGAATGCCTTGCACCGGCCGATAGGAGAAAAGGACTGATATTTAATTTAGGACAGACAAACATATGGATAAATACTCTTGTGTGTGAATAAGGACCATGGACTAGCTAATCGCGAAGACTGCCGGACAATATCCGAACCTTTTGTACAATAGTCAGTAGATCTGACAGAGTATATAGCTTAGTTAATTGACAGCAAACTATATACGTATACGGTCTGCTACAAAATACAACTGTATTTATATTTATTACATGAACTATACGACGGATTAATATTCATATCTTTTCTTCTTCAAAATTCATATATTATAAATTAATACTGTTACTACAAAATACCATCTCTGTTAACTCAGTTGGTTAGAGTGCGGACCTAATAAGTCCGAAGTCACCAGTTCGAGCCTGGTACGGAGAACTTTCCACCTTTTTCCACTTTTATTTATTAAATAGCATTGTTTGCATTTATCTCGCACAGTCAATCAAGCGAGCCAATTTTTGCACATCGGTATCAAGCACTACATATAAATGTACTGCCTACAAAATACAAGCTTGATGTATATACATGCCTCCTGCAAGCCAAAAATTGTTGCTATACATACCTTTCCATCAAGCATAACATGAAGGTACAGGGATAAATTGATATAGGCATGCCTCTGCAAATCAACAAGTATGTTCCTATGCCTGAACAGAATCACCAATGCACTATAAATAGCTTGAGATAGTGCAAATATATTATTATCGCTACCTCAAAGTGCCAATAAAAACCTCCTACCACTTTATTTTTCTATATGCAACCGTAAACACATCTTTACTTACGCATAGAATGGGCACCGTTATGCAGGCCACTTCACCCATCCTGCTCGATCTGTCTCACATAGACGCCGGCACCTTGGTATCGCAGCTTCATGCATACACTACGAAGATAGCCTAGCAATCGCACAAAATATGTAAATCTGCATCCATGCCCAGTATTCGAGTTGGTATAGTTTACTAAGATTCCTTAAAGCTACTAGACACTGTCCTTCTTATCCGATGCGTCCTTGCCGTCCTCTTTCTTATCACTAGGTGGGCGCTTGTACAGAATCTCATCAATGAGACCATACTCTTTGGCCTCCTGAGCCGACATGAACGTGTCTCTGTCCAGCGATTTCTCTGCATAGAAGTATATCATAGAGTGCAGCTTAGTATACAATAGGCAAAATACAACACTTAAGTAGACCGGTTAGTACATGACTTGTTGAGGACCAGGAATCACTGCACACTGAACCAACACAGGCAGATAGAATGGGCGCTGAGCTCTTGGATCTAGCCGATACTTTGCCAGCAATGTGATCGACGGTCACTCGACAGAACAAGATGCATATAAACAACAGATTACCACTACATAGTCGCGAGTATGATTCAGACAATGGGTGTCTGTTAAGCACTACAGTAGGGGGTTTGATATCACAATGGAATGATGGACATTAACAGACACTCTACAGAAAGGTGATATGCTCCCCGAGCGACACTTGCCCACTCTTGCTGCCACCACCGATGGGGGCTTTTTATATATTAGAAATATGGCAAGGTAAACCGTATGTGAGAGAGTAACTCTACCATAGATATGATAGGTGCATGAAAAATCCCAGGCAAAGCAAACAGGAAGTATGTATTACGGATATCGGATATCATTCAATTGCCAATACATCAACTGTACATATACGCACAATAGAGATACCGGATAGGCCAGATTCATTTATACTAGTGTATGTAACAGTTAAAATTCGATACCATATAGGAAAATTGCATCATATCATACGAAGACAGTTCGAACAAAACGTGAAGCTTCGGAAAGCGCACAAAATAGTGTAGTAACCAAAACCGCGAGGACGAGGTGTACTAAACACAGGCACACAACACGTTCAAGTCCCAATTAGCATCACACACAGACACAGAGCATGGCTAAAGCCCATTAGAACACTCAGGACAATCAACAGCGATAAGTACAAGGAAGGCACCCTAACTGCATAGAACGCACCAATTCTCTCGAGGGTTTGGCCTGTGTGTTTGACGTAGATGTCGTTGAGTGTCGAGCGGATCTTCAGGATTTCTCTGGCCTGGATCTCAATGTCCGCCGCTTGGCCCTGAAGAAGGAAGAAGAGGTACGGCGATGTCAGATGTGGTTGCAATGCGAGTGCGTGTATATGCAGTTGCTGGTGGGGGTATGTATGTGCACACTTGAATGCGCAATGTATATCCACAAGTGAGGACTGAACTGGAACTGTGTTATATACTTGTCTCGCTCTGGGTGAACGAAACAGCCATGTGTGTGGATGAATATACTGGTGTAGTTTTATGTGGATGTATATACGGGTGTAGTTTTATGTGGATGAATATACGGGTGTTGGTTTATGTGGATGAATATTTATATATATATACATATATATATATATGCCTGGGGTTGCGAACGCATTGGGATATGTATACAGAACGTATCGGATAATCTCTGCATGGTGATAATATATACGTGCGCAGAGACAGGCTATCGACAGATAGCCGGTGGGAGTTCACTGTGGCTATATCACATCCCGTAATATACCGAACTTCACCTTGCTGCAGCTGGACTTGTTGCCCTCGCGTACATCAGAGGTGTGAGTGGGGTGGACTACGCAACATATGATATGATAAGGGAAAAGTGCGCCTACATTTCGACATCTTTTGATACAGATGTACCGTTGAAATAGGACCCTCCATCCGATCCGAAGTTCGAAAGGTTTTCTAGAGCACTGCTCTAAACTATAGATATACATTGCAAAAAAAAGAAAGAAGAACAAGATACACAGTTGCAACGATTGTATTCCGTGTTATTTATACACACACACACACGCACATGTACACGCACATGTACACGCATATATATATATATATATATATATATATAAGTTGCATATGTTGTGACACTGCACATACCGAAGCACCTCCACTAGGCTGATGAACCATCACTCGTGAGTAAGGGAGCGCATATCGTTGACCCTTCTCGCCTGCAGTTAATAGTAGTGATCCCATACTGCAAGCCTGGCCTATGCACACCGTGGACACGGGAGCTTGGATGTACTATATAGAAAACAAATGCTATGTACAATGAGTAAGAGGAGCGATGCACAACAGAGTGACTATGTGTTGATCTGCTGCACAAAAACAGTCCATAAGGCTCTCATTTCGAAAGAGCAGGATTTGGGGATAAATATCAACAAGGCTTTCTAGTAGACCCGAATCTACAAATCATAGTCACAACGGCACGCCAACACTCGGAACCGTTAGAGGTGTACAAGTAGCTGTACGTGTACATATCTTGATATATATATATAAATATATAAATACACAAATATATAAATAAACAAATATATAAATACACACACACACACGTATATATATACATACATATTATTTATACACACACATATATACATACATACATATTATATACACACACACACATATATATATATATACATAAATATAAGACATAAGTTAAGATCAACAGTGTACACCCGGACATGCTCATTCGACAACACACAGCGCAGAAACCGACACACACACACACAGATAACTTTATACTAACGCAGTCAGGGAGGAATTGTGACAAACTACGAACAACCATGCCCAAGCTCAATAGCCACATACAATCACAGATACACACACACTTGTATGGCATACAATCACACACACACACCTACATAGTATACAAACACACACACATACACCTACATAGTATACAAACACACACATACACACCTGCATAGTATACAATCACACGCACACACACCTGCATAGTATACAATCACACACACACACCTGCATACTATACAATCACACACACACACCTGCATAATACACACACACACACACATACACCTACATAGTATACAATCACACACACATACACCTACATAGTATACAATCACACACACACACCTGCATAGTATACAATTACACACACACACATCTGCATAGTATACAATCACACACACACACACATACATAGTATACAATCACACGCACACACCTGCATACTATACAATTACACACACACACCTGCATAATATACAAACACACACACACACACCTACATAGTATACAAACACACACACACACATACACCTACATAGTATACAAACACACACATACACACCTAAAATAATATAAAATCACACGCACACACACCTGCATAGTATACAATCACATACACACACACCTGCATTGTATCATAGATCCCCATGCCTGCGGTCACGGCACCTCCTGGACTGTTGATGTACATACTGATGGGTTTGGTGGGGTCGACTGACTCGAGAAACAACAGCTGAGCAACTATAATAGAGGCCACATAGTCGTTTACCTGTTTGTCAATGTGTGGCATGAAGCATGCGCATGAGCTGTGTAGGACTGTTGATGTGCATAGTGACGGTACATTACGCTGCATGGAGATGAGCGTTATAAACACAAGGGGTGAGTGGACTCATGCTTGTGCACTCTGCCACGTGTTCTCAGACATGCCACTACAAAACGCTACAATACAATACATAGTATTACACGACACTACACTGCAACACAATGCAATACATAGTATTACACGACACTACACTCCACTATATTTCACTACCTAGGAGATGAGCGCTATAAACACAAGGGGTGAGTGGACTCATGCTTGTGCACTCTTGCCACGCGTTCTCAGACATACCGGTGTCATGAGACAGACGATACGCTCTCTCAACAGACGCGAGAAGATGTCCTGATAGCGTTCGCCCCGGGGCTGGTGGACCGGGAATTAGAACAAGGTGATAGAAGGCAGGATGAGATTGTGCGTAAATATAGGATGAAGGTATGTATATGTGATGGTCTATAATCGGGAAAACTTTGGTCTATACTGGCCTTGAGGCAGGTGGCCAGCAGAGACAGGCAGAAGAGAGAGGCTCAATTGTACGAGAACACATTAATAGGAAATGAAGGTGTCCATTTCAAACGAACAGATGTATTTCGTATATATATACTTAAACATAAACATATATATATATATATGTACATATATATAGATATAGAAAAACATATATACTAATACAAAAGTTTATATAAATATATATCGATATGAATATATCTATAAATGAAAATAGATACATTCGATGCAAAGATACATAGATACGGATATAGATATAAAGACATATATATATATATATGCAAAGATACATAGATACGGATATAAATATAAAGTCATATATATATATACATATATATATATATATATATATATATATATATATATATATATATATATATATATAATATCTATATCTATATATACAGTACACGTATATACATCTACATATACATGCATACATACGTATATATATATATATATATATAAATATATATATATATATGTGTGTGTACACTTAAGCATACGTGTGTGTGTGTACACTCATGCACACGTGTGTGTGAGAGTGAGTATGTATATACACGTACCGTAGAGTCGATGACCATAGGAATAACATTCGCAGATACATCGCCCGGGCCTGCTCCATAGTTCATAGAAGGCTGCTGTGTGTATCCACCTCCCAGCATGTCTTTGCCGAAAGGCATGCCACCATTGCTATTCCCTGTATTAGAAAAGTCGTGAAACGATCTTCGAGTGGTCGTGATCGATGTTGCCCTGATATGATTGTATGCAGAGATACCACATCCAACCCTGGCTAAGGCACTACGCATTGCTGTTAGAGACATAGTAATACGATGTAATTGTACAAGTGAAGTGCACAGCGCTTGACCAGAAAACAGACTATAGCTTGGTTTTACTAGATGTACAATTAAAAATACGTATACTAAGAATTGTATGTATTTATATGAAGTCAGCGTTCTCATGCGCTCTCTTTTTGTTGATTATTTACATTACGAAATATATTTTGATTTCGGCTTAAAACTTTCCTAATTTGCCACTAACACTACGTCAACTCGTTGGCACCAATGCCGTTAACGTTGAACGTATATGCTGCGCTGAGCGCATTCGAAAAATAATTTAGTTTTACACCCATGACCCAGCCTGGCCCCAACCTCCAACCTCCAGGTCCAAGAGTTATAGTTGAAATCCCAAATCCCGATGGTATCATGATTAATGACCCTCTCTACTAAACATACAAGGTAAAATTAAATACAGTGGTTCATTTTCGTAGGGGTCAGAATTTTTTTCCGACCTTTAGCGACATACACATTGGTGCTATAAGTAATATAACGTTTCGATTGATACTAAAACACTAAAAACCGGTTGATATCAATTACCTCCACTTTAATCGTCAGTATATAAATATTTCGGGCCATACCGTTATAGCAACATCCACGCTTATATCAGGAAAATACATACTATAAATTATCTCAATCAGAAGCACACAGGTTGTTATGCATTCGGCTACCACCATGTCTAATGCCCCTAAACGCAGGTACAAAAAGTTAGATGTTGATAAGAAGAAGAGATCAGGGCTAGTGGTTGGAGTTTTGATAGAGACGCAGTTACAAACATGAAGTTCGCGATGGTGAAGGAGGCTGTGAAATCAGCAGGGAGAGCATATGATATACATACTAGCATTTTGCCACGCACAAAACTGTGCATATGGTTCAATAGAACTGTGATCATAAATTCATATCAATTTTCGGACTGTGTTGTATACATTATGTGTACATAATAATACAGGCGTTCCCAAGTCCAATGATCGCTGCTCAAAGTCAGTGCATTTCCCCCTATAATATGGTCGGATAGGCCAAGAACCTCTCGGCCAATCAGATGGCGTTATAGATGTCAACTCTGTAGATGTTAACTTCTTTTCCAGGAACGGTCTGTGACAAGTTGCGAGGGCCCACTGTAGTATTGTTCAAGGTATAGAGTAACTATGTAGTAGGGAGAATTTACCACAACATAACGAACTAAAAGTCCGTACACAGGACTATGTGGTATTTTTAATTTTGCAGTGTATGTCCCTAGCATAAATATTTCGTTCTGTTAAAAAAATCGTTGCTAACACTTTTCATTTTGAGAGGGTCCCAGCCCCCAGGGCCCAGGCCCAAAGCCCCCAGGGCCCAGGCCCAAAGCCCCAAGGCCCAGTCACAGTGTAACTATTTATATAAACGTTCAATTTGACGCGAGAATGATGTCAGTTATTTAGAAATATTCAACGAGAAACGGAAACGAACTGTGAGGCCCGATTTGTCCGAGTGGCCGACCTTAGCCTTCTCAATTATACAGGCCGACAGTGAGGGACCAGTCTCCGCTGAGGTGACCCAAAGCGAAGAAGTATTTGGCGAAGCTTATCCAAAAAATCGGGATTGATCGATGTAAATATTTCAATATTTGTATTCCTTTGTTTAAAAAAGCAATACGTACCAAAAAGAGTAGCCAAAAATGCCACAGATATTGAAATAACAAATGAACAATGTTAAAGAAATTTGCTGATTCCTGCTTGATTGCAGAAGACTATACTGTATGTGTTATCAATTCTTTGATATTAAATATGTGATTCCAGATTGTATAGCATAGCGCCTTCTCTAGAATACAGAAGAAGGGGAAGGCTATGGTTGATGATTAGCGTGATAGAGTCTCTCGTCACTTCATCAGCGATTTTAGTGCGTTACGCACATGTACTTAACATTATATTTATGTGATGCAATACAATTATGTGTTTGTCTGAATCGCGACCACAGTGGTGAGGTTGGACGTTCAACTGGTCAATCTGTCCTATCCAATGCTTGCGACCTGTCCAACTGGTTTCTTGTGCCCAAAAAATGGGACTGCATAATTCCCTCATTATGAAATATTTAAACAGACAGGAAGGATCCATGGTTATTGTGGACGCTGAATACCTCCCTACATGCGCAAGGAAATGCAAAAACGATATACGACCGACACTGACGGGTATATATATATATATATATATATATATATTGTTAGTAGTATAATTAGATCATGAACGATTTAGAATGAAATAGCTGTATACTTTTTATCATCAAAGTAATGCATTAGCTTACGAGATTATGAAGACCGATCATCTCATATTGTTAGCTTATATACCCATAATCAGTGGTTATGTCTACCATCCGTCCCCTCTGGGTACTGACGCAGAGTACTTGTGTCCGCCAGGTCCCCGTCTACTCTGCAGACCGTCGCTGGCAAACTACTGTTTTTTACTCCTTTTACGACCAACGCCATCACTCGGTTTATGTTCAGGCACGAATAATTGAATAACTGGTATACATGCAACCTATGTCACATGGCACACAGAACTGACATTCCGTTTTAGACATGGCACACAGAACTGACATTCCGTTCCAAATCTAACCCGTCGTACATCCGAGCACACATTGCTCACACTCGGAGCCCTACATGGCTCAACAGTACACGTGAACTACACACATGTTACAATATATATATATATATATATATATATATACATATATATAATAATAATAGTAATATTATATATATATATAATAATAATAACAACAGACACACAGAACAGTATATATAATATA
>NW_014040340.1:8828-13828 GCF_001186125.1 Sphaeroforma arctica JP610 | reverse complement strand
GTTTGTTTGCGCACGTGATAGGACTATGAGGCAAACAGCCCAACCCTCAATTTGCGCATGTGATAGGACTATGAGGCAAACAACCCAATTTTCAACACGTTTGTTTGCGCACGTGATAGGACTATGAGGCAAACAACCCAACCGTCAACACGTTTGTTTGCGCACGTGATAGGACTATTATGCGCATGCCTTGCCACGAGTGTGGTGGGCTCCGTTTCAGTCTAGTGCTGACAGGAAGCAACACGCGTTTGTGCTAAACCTCGTGACTACAGAGGAGGGTTTACTGGAGTGACGTGCATGAGTACGGCAGGTGTAAGGCAGAACATGCGATGGGGTCTCCTAACTTTAACCTTCGTACTACCACTTCCTGTGAGTGGTAGGACATACATGGATGGTAAGGCAATGCGGCTTTGTGAACACGTGATTGGCCGTGGTTGAGACTGTAGCCAGGCATATGGACAGTGGTTGTAGGTACGGAGATGTACCTACACACCTATTTAAGGTAGCGTGTAGGTATCTTCAGGTATGTTGTGTTTGTGTCTAATACAGCGATCAGAGCCTCGTCACGGGGGATGTTTGAAGTACGCGTTGAATGAGAATCCATATCCGTAGCCAAATGGAACCTGCAACCGAAGACAGATATTGAGTATGGCAGGGCACGCTAGATGGATATAACCTCTTACAATGAGGAGTGCACACACACACACACAAACATATATATACATATACATACATATACATATATATACATATACATATATATACATATGCATGTACATATATATACATATACATATATACATATATACATACATTACACACACACACACACACACACACACATATATATATATAAACGGCAGTACTCACTGAAATATATGTGGAGAATTGGGCATATGTGCAAGTCTTATATCGCGAGTAAGACCATACATATATCCTTTCCCCAAGGTAACACAGTGTATGTACGAGCCTTCTCCAGGGTAGCAAGGTGTATATAATTGTACTAAAGTAGTAGGCATGACTAACAAGTGAACAAGTTCAAGTGCACATACCAGTCTCGATAGCTGTGTTAACTGTCCGCCGCCGCCGCCGCCACCACCACCTGATATGCGCAATCGCGGACACCTTGACTTGTCTCTCAATAAATCGCTGATCCTATCGAACGCTGATAAAAGAATATATATATATATACATATAACTATAAATATATGTATAGATATAAATATATATGAATAGACATGTATACACACACACACACACACATATATATATATATGTGTGTGGGTTTGTGTGTGTGTTTGTGTTTGTGTGGGTGTGCGGGTGTGTGGGTGTGCATGTGATTGTGCGCGTGTTTGTGTATGTATGTGTGTATCATACATATATATACTTGCATAGCGCAGAAATGGGGAATGGAATGCGCCTTCATATCGCAGACCGTAGTCCTTACTTTGAACCGATATGTACAATCACCTGTATTAGCTTGTGCCATAAACACCATTGGGACTCGTACGGCTGCGCAGGAAAGTGTAAAAGGTTTTTTCTCAATAAATTATGGTACACGTGTACATCTGTTTTTTTAGTTCTGGTTAGCTACGGAAAGACGCACACACCCATGCATACATAGAATACGTATTCATATGTGTACATAAGCATATAAGTAGAGTCATATGTGTATCAGTGTATTTTCACACACGCACATGTTTATATATATATATACATATATATAAATAATTAACTATTGATCTGCTATGCTTCAAGCGTGAGCACACACAACGTATAACATATCACGTATTGACAGTTCGGTTATACACTTAATCTATTCTCCACTCACTCAATGCACAACACTATAGCACGTGTCCACAGTAAGGCTATTCACTCAATCTTCAACGCATTAACTTCTGTTGACACCAACGCCCTGGGCATTTACTCTGACTAAATCGATGCATATAAAACGAGCCAGTATCTCGAACTCCTTGTACGATGTACGACATCTCAACCCCATACCGGAGGACATCAACAAGCAATCTGTGACACCCCCCTTCACACGCATACCTTTTTTCCACCCCCTATAATCCACTGCGTCTGCGTCACAGGTTGCGCGTGTGTGGTAGACGTTGTCCCTGTGGCTGTATGAGCCTCCAGACCCTCCCCCTATACTGGTGCGGTGCACATGTTCGCACTGAGTCCTCTCATACTGCGGGCCAATAGTTTTTCGGAGATATAAATAGAATAAATCAAACCCTGGTGGGATTATACTATATTCATAGTGGTATATACGCCGGGCCGTGTGTATCGTAGTCGTTCTTGTAGAGCACTGGATGATGTAAAGGTGAATATTATATATATATATACGTGCACTGAATGGCGTACATATGTACTCGCACAAGGACACGAACCCCAATCACTAGAAACTAAAGAATATATACTCAATGGATCACAATACTCTCACAAATCAGATCTCTCTGGAAGTTAGTCCATCGCAGTTGGGTATTAGGGTTTAGGGTTTTGAAACACAGGCACAGTACACTGGGTTTTAGAGTTTTAGGGTTTCAAAACACCGGCACAGTACACTGGGTTTTAGAGTTTTAGGGTTTTATGGTTTCAAAACACCGACACAGTACACTGGGTTTTAGAGTTTTAGGGTTTTATGGTTTCAAAACACCGGCACAGTACACTGGGTTTTAGAGTTTTTGGGTTTTATGGTTTCAAAACACCGGCATATTACACTGGGGTTTAGGGGTTGAACACATTTACCTACCAATGATTCAGGACAGTCCCCCCAGTCATACAGCTGCACACCACCACCGCCACCGCCGCCGCTGGTCTTAATCGAATGGTCACGTCTGAAATCAGCCCCACTACCCCCACCCCCTCCGAGCTCTAGTACCACAAACGACTCGTGGGCATCCGAGTCGCAGATGACTGGGGATGTCAAGGAGAAAGATAGAAGTAGGTATATAGAGGAGAAAGATAGAAGTAGGTATATGAAGGAGAATTATAGAATTAGGTATATGCAGGAGAAAGCTACAAGTAGGTGTATAAGGAGAAAGATGGAATTAGGTATATAAAGGAGAAAGATACAAGTAGGTATATAAGGAGAAAGATGAAAGTAATAGTGTAAGGAGTAAGATGAAAGTAGGTATATAAGGAGAAAGATACACGATGTATTTATTTGGTATGGGGTAATAGTTCTTTTGGCGTACAGAGGTGATCCCGAATAGGAGGACGCCAAGACAACCGATATATGTATAATACGGTGGCATTGCTACCATATCCACTAGGACGACGAATGACTACGCCTCTAGAAGATACATACATACATACATACATATATATATACATATATGTATATATATATATACGTATATATATATATATATATATATATATATATATATATATATATATAAGTATATATATGGTCGTCCGAGAATCACTTAGCAGTGCGGGGAGAACAGCAGAGCGTGACGATGATGCGTGGTCTAACGGATTGGGTATACGTTAAAACGGAAAAACAAAAGTACTGATTAGCGTATAGGCAAAAGACTGTTCCCGTTTTGATATACATGAACACCCATGAATATACCATACGTGACACATACACAGCCATGTATATGTACACTATCACCAACACCAACCCGTACCTGCACCCATTTTGATGCACAGCCACCTTATACATATAACCATGCCCACCTATCTACATATTTAAAAAACACACACAGATAAACGCATACCCACCTATCTACACATGAACAAGCGCGTGCACTGCACCTACATTGCGCGCCCAGACCAAAGCCACCGCCGCATTGATACGCCCAGTACGGCCAATCCTTATCATTGTACGTTTGCTGACGTCGCTGCTGGTTGCCATGGCGACCCAGCCGACGCCGACAACTGCGGTGTTCAGGCGAGAGAATGTGAGAGATAGGCTGACACGCATAAGTAGACTGTCCATGACTGACGAGTAGGTAAGTAGGTAGAACTCTTGAGGCAAGCGAATGTGCGAGATAGCCTGACACGCATATGTAGATTGCCCATGACTGACGAGTAGGTAAGTAGGTAGTACTCTTGAGGCAAGCGAATGTGAGAGACAGCCTGACAAGCAGATGTAGACTGTCCATGACTGACGAGTAGGTAAGTAGGTAGAACTCTTGAGGCAAGCTAATGTGAGAGATAGCCTGACAAGCATATGTAGACTGTCCATGACTGACGAGTAGGTAAGTAGGTAGAACTCTTGAGGCGCAAAGCGGGCAGGCGTAATTAAAATGGCATCAGTACGGTTACAGCATCGCCTATGTTACTATGACACAGCAATACAGTTCACACAGGTCTATTGTAGAGCAATACACTTGATATGTCTATTGCAATGAACTGGATGTGATTGTATTGTAATACACCTGTTGTAGTTCTATTGTATTGCCATACACTTGATATAAGACTATTGCAATGAACTGGATGTGATTGTATTGTAATACACCTGTTATAGTTCTATTGTAGAGCAATACACTTGATATAAGTCTATTGCACTGAACTGGATATGATTATATTGTAATACACCTGTTATAGTTCTATTGCGTAGCAATACACGTAATTGCACGACGCCGGCCAACCATATCTACCACAGACCACAACAGCACAACACCCTCACAGTCACGACAGGCACATCATGACTTGTGACACGTACCGAACTGTCACATACGATTATCGGATGAACAACTGATGACTCATACTTTGATTGTCTGATGCGCTGCCCACTCACCCGCCCACCGGCGTGTAGCCTCGGGAAGGACTTGCGCTCAAGCGCTACTCCCAATGAGTCATAGGCTGTCGCTGGACGGTCTGTGAAAAGGCGCGCGCGGGGGAGGGGGAAGGGGTGATGAAACAGTGGTATAAGGAAAGAGACAACGGAAATACACACAACAGTAACAGATACATAGGGCAACAACGAATCATCGAGTATTGTATTCACATCAATTGTAAACCAGACTCAAAAATATGGA
>NW_014040340.1:4306-5953 GCF_001186125.1 Sphaeroforma arctica JP610 | reverse complement strand
TCCCAAGCTACCTACTCCCCACTAAACCGGTTAACGAGCATACTTGCACATACTAAATTCGTCCCAAGCTACCTATACCCCACTAAAACCCGGTTAACGCATACTTGCACATACTAAATGCAAACAAGCACACTCAGGAGATGATGTAGTGGGCACTGTAGTTATTTAAACGACTATAAATAGAAGTAGAGACTACAGACTATAAACCGTATAGACAACAGACTAAGAATAGGATGGACAATCATGCATGCAGAAGCCAATGATACAGACGCAGATGGTTTGTGTGTTGACAGTACGGGATGTACACGGACTTTGAGACTTGCGCAGGCCGTACTTTGCAGTATATATATATACATACAGACATACACACACACACACACACACACATATATATAAAGGAGCCACTCAATTACTCTTCTTTCGGATGTTTCAACATGGCCATGAAGAACTCCAACTCTTTCTTCCGAGAAACCTCGGAATTGCCCGCAAACTCCACAATTGATCGCAGAGCGGTATACAATCTAAAATATTCCTGCAAGTACGTTTCAAAAGATATCGACTATTTCTTCTGGATTTCACACATTGGGGACAGGGATACTACTTTAAATACCGAAATTTTACTATTAAACAGCCAGGAACGCTGATATGCGAGCATGAATAAACTTAGTGTATGCTGATAGCCTTACTTCGTCCGGCCTGGGATACAGTACACAGTCCGCTATATCCGTCTCATCGTCTACAGAGACATACCCAGATTGCTCCCAGGACGAGAACCTGGCACAGAAACATATGCAGACACGGACACATGTGGGTTGTATGTGTTTGAGTAGAAGTTTCTGAAGCACTGGCAGTGGTCCTATATGTGCTGTATATGCTTCTATAGGTGGTATAGGCTATACAGCTATACAGCTATACACGCCCTATATGTTCTATAAATGCTTCTATAGGTGGTATAGGCTATACAGCTATACACGCCCTATAGGTACTGTAGATGCTCCTATAGGTGGTATAAACTATACAGCTATACACGCCCTATATGTACTGTATATGCTTCTATAGGTGGTATAGGCTATACAGCTATACACGCCCTATATGTACTGTATATGCTTCTATAGGTGGTATAGGCTATACAGCTATACACGCCCTATATGTACTGTATATGCTTCTATAGGTGGTATAGGCTATACAGCTATACACGCCCCCGGTGATGGTGAGAGTCAGTGGTTGTCAGGTGCGAAAAACCGGATAGGGTTATAGTGATACGCCAGGCTTTCCACCAAACAAACAAGAATAGACAACCAGGCTCACAATTCTAATAAGAAACAGACATATGAATCAACAAGAAGAAAAGGCATAGCCATTATATACCATAGGCGGCCGACAACGGAATAGATGGTGGCAGAAATGCGCCTGTGTACAGAGACATCATGTAGACAGATAAGTTGTATGATATACACCTGGTAAAAGCTTCGCAAGGAATGCGTATGCCTATGATGCACGCGACAACATTGAGTGCAGAGCAATAAGCAAAGTTTACGTCATAAAGGGACCGATTGACCTATGAATAAATTCCTTACATATAAATGTATATATATATATATATATATATATATACACTACATATATATACATACACTACCTACATAC
>NW_014040340.1:0-2345 GCF_001186125.1 Sphaeroforma arctica JP610 | reverse complement strand
TGATATTGATATGTATATTATTATTATTATTATTATTATAGTTATTGCCATTGAATTGACTGCAGCACCGTTTAGACATTGTATTATCTGTATACACAACAGCCCAAGACTTCCTGTGTAATGAGTATCAACCACTCTCCGTATATTCGCAAGTCGCTTGTAGTACTCGTGCCATCCTTGGCTGAACACATCTCATCATTACTGATCCGCTGGCGTGTACACAGCATGTATTAGTACCCTTAGCCAATTACACATTGTACGTGAACGTAGGCCAACCATATCACGGTCAACCTTAAACGAGCCGGAATTAACATGCGGTTGTGGACCTTATGTATGTATGCCAAAGTTAAGGTCACTCTCAAATGGATGTGATTTAAGTCGTCACCAACTCTTCATTGTGCGTGTATCGCGGCACTTGCCCTTCACTTCATCCCTAACATACCTATGCTGAGTTTTGTTCGCTCATTACTTGGTGTTACCGTGACTGTGTTATTCTACTACTGCGTTCTTCTCACATATTCTGAGTCTTGTTCGCTCATTGCAACGGGTGTTGCCTTGACTGTGTTATTCTATTACTGCGTTATTCTCACCTATTCTGAGTCTTGTTCGCTCATTGCTACGGGTGTTGCCTTGACAGTCTTGTTCTATTACTGCTTTCTTCTCACATATTCTGACGATGTTTGTCGTGCTGTCCGTTTACGCTCTCCTCAGAGTCCGATGTGGAGATTCTTGATTCTGTGAGAGACATGGATGTGTACATCGTCCAGAGTGGGTGCGGGTAAGATTAGGGTTTAGGTTTTTTTTAGTGTAAGTGTTTTATATGAAGGCTTCAATCAGAAGTGATTTCTCAGTGAGGCTTGCATTGCATGCGATAGCTTTGGGTAGCACAAGGTTATAAGTGTTCTCTCAATGAGTTGCATGATCTGCGCATTGGTCATATCTGTGGCGTTTTTGTTGTTGTTGCTTTTTTTTCCTTGTTGTTGGTTCGTATGGTCAGATGGGTCAGCACTAAGACAGCATCAGGTGCGAATGTATACATACGGTGGTGTCTGTATCAGTGCCGGTTGATATAAGTTATATATACGAGATTTATACATATTTGTATTTATTTTATATGCGTGAGTTAAACATATTTGTATCGGTTATGTATGCGTGGGATATACAGACTTATATATGGTTTATATGCGTAATTTATACAGACTTATTTAAGATTTATGAGTGGTTTATACGGACTTATATAGGGTTTATATGGGTGAGTTATACTGACTCATATAAGGTTTATATGCGTAATTTATACCAATTTCTATTAAGTTTATATGCGTGGTATATACAGACATATATGGTTTATATGCGTGGTTTATACAGACTTATATAAGTTATATATGCGTGGGTGATACAGACTTATATAGGGTTTGTATGCCTGGTTTTTACAGACTTATATATTGTTTATATTGCGTGGTTTATACCGATTTATATGAAGTTTATATGCGTGTTATACAGGTTTATATGGTGATATGCGTAATTTATACAGATATACAAGGTTTGTATTCGTGGTTTATTTATATGAGGTTTATATGCGTGATATATACCGACTTATATGCTGTATATGCGTGGATTATACAGACTCATATAAGCTATATAAGTGTGTTATACAGATTCATAGCAGTTATATTTGCATATTGTATACAGACTTATATAAGGTTTGTATACGTGGGTTATATAGATTTATATATATTGTATATGCGTGGTTTATAGACATAGGTTATATGCGTGCTTTATACAGAAATACAAGTCATATATGCGTGAGTTATACAGACTTATATATTGTTTATATGTGCGATTTATACAGACTTAAATAAGGTTTACTTGCGTGGTTTATACAGTTATGTATAAGGTTTATATATGTGGTTCATATATATTTATGTAAGGTTTATATGCGCAGTTCATACGATATATATGAGGTTTTATGTGCGTGGGTTATTCAAATTTATATATAGTTTGTATACGTGTTTTTTTTCCAGATTTGTATAAGGTTATATGAGTGGTTTATACATACTTATATAAGGTTGATATGCGTGGTTTATACGGATTTATATATTAAAAAATGCTGTAGCCATCTACATGTGATAATTCCGAGTTCGTTGTGTGCGGTACACACATAGACTGTAGCAGAACATGTTGGTCGATATGCTAAAACGTGGTCATAGAATATATATCAACCAATGTTTATTATATACACTCAAACGGTTGAGGTACGTTGTGTTTATAATAGATTGAAGATCGTGCTCAAAGTGAGCAGCTATCACGCATTAATCACACAAATAAACATAAATACGTATATATAT
>NW_014040341.1:109954-112121 GCF_001186125.1 Sphaeroforma arctica JP610 | reverse complement strand
TTTCGATTAGCTATTTTGAATACAAGAATCACTAATAGTTCGCAAGACTGATTCATATTTCAATTATAGTATATCCGGTTATCAGCTAAGGGATTCTTGCAGTATTGTGCAGAAGTTCGCAATCAATATTGGAACTAACAACCATCCCAATGCAAAATGATGTACTGTTATTGGGCTATCTTAACCTTGCTACTTAGTTAACACTGCATATTGATTGCATATTCAGGAAGACAAACATACGGTAGCTGTCCTCGTCCTTCTTGTCGTATCCTTTGTACATAGTGGCAGTCGAGACGCACCAAAGCTACTAGGTCTCCAATTTATGTTCTATATGAGTTGAATTTGTGTATAGTTTCGCTTCACACTATAATCGTGATGAGAAGCCGATACACATGTATGTACTTGCACACAAGCGTATATCCTTTATTCACAGCTGTGGTGCATATATAAACAAATGCACGTTGTAAATATATCTTTCCACTTGTCCCTGGTTACCTCTTTGCTTTCCATCTACTCACGACAATTTTTTGTTTTCTTTTTTCTTTTGTGGACAGAATTCAGACGTCTAGCGGTCCATTTTGTTTATAAATAGGTGACCTCCTTGCCAAACTACAGACTACTGTTATCAGTATAAGAAATCAAACTCGCGCCAAAGCCATATTGGGGCCGGGATGTCACCTCATTGCATTTTTTTTTGGACTGTGATTAGTTTGTAACGATAGTAAAATGTCGTATGTGCACCTAATATTTCACAATAGTCTTTTTATATGTGAATATATTGTCCTAATTTCTTGCCATTTTACTTATTTTGCCATATATGATAAAATAGTTTTTCACCTTTTTTTTTTTTGCACCAAAGCACACACACGGTAAATAAAGCCCATTTGTTTAGCACTCATGCAGCAAACGTGGCATACCGTAAACGGAACAAATGATAGCGTAAAAAAGATAAACTTCTCCCTCGCCGTGATCTCGATAGTACTATTATAGCATATAACGTTATCATAAACGCAAACCCGATCATAGTCAACTGATAAAACTTGAGAAATGCACTGAGATATTTATCCCAGAACCCAGGGGCCAGGGCCCCAGTAACTCCAACTCGAATCACGTTTGTGCTTCATTTCCACAAAATTAGAGATGACGTATCAGAATTTACAGAACAAAATACCCAAAGCTAAGTATTCCCTGTGTGATTATCACAATTCTTGGATTGCGATTGCGCGAGAAGGCCCAACTATCGACTATCCGCACACCCCACCAGCAGAAATAAAATATAAAGTCTCGAACCCAATCGTAATATAAATCCGAATACTTCAGGAACGATACGGATGTCGAATGGGTCTGTGATCTTTGAAGTGTGAACTGGATAGCGAAGGCGATTCTAAAATTAAAAAAATACCACACCTCTCCAACATATATACTCAGGTGTACCTATTTATTATCATATACTACGATATACCTATTCTTTAGAGGAAGCTTCATTATAATATACCATTTCAATGCAAACCGTTATTGCTGTAAATATCCCGCACAGATACATAACTAAATACCCACACCTACACATTTGTTTGAACTTTGAGCCAATTGAGAAACCGAAGAATCAGCCACCATGTTTAGTTGGGTACAGAATATAGTTGACTACTTCATGTCATTATTTTGGAAAGAAGAGATGGAGCTCACGCTCGTCGGCCTACAGAATTCCGGAAAGACCACCTTTGTAAACGTAATTGCGGTACGTGGTCAGAGATATATCGATACTAGTTCTATGAGTTTAATTAGTTTGTGTATGTTAACGTATATCTGTTTATTCAGTTGATTCGGTAAAATACACGAATGCATCTGGATATATCGACACTGGTTGAACATTTAATACCTGGTTCCGATATATCACTCTGTTTCTCGTTCCTTACGTACGATTGAATTAGGTACAATGTGATATGTCTTTCATTTATTAGTAGATGGTTCCCTATATAAATATATGCGTTTTTAAATGTCCATACATAATGATATATATATATATATTTATATATATATATATATATATATGTATATATATATATATATGTATATATATATATATATATATATATATATATGTATATATATATCTGTGTGTGTGTAGTTACTACGTATCTTTGCGCGGGCGTGTGTGTGTGTTTGCGGG
>NW_014040341.1:96702-109934 GCF_001186125.1 Sphaeroforma arctica JP610 | reverse complement strand
ATATACATGTATGTATGTATGTATGTATGTATGTATGTATGTGTATATGTATATATATATGTGTGTGTGTGTTTGTGTGTGTTTCTATTATGTGCGTGTGTGTGTGTGTTTGTGAATTTGTGCGTGCGTGTGTATATATTATATATATATAAATGTGTGTGTGTGTGTCTGTATCTGTATCTGTGCTTTTGTGTCTCTTGTGTGTGTTATATGCTTGTAGTTCCTTTTGCTAGTCGTATTGTATGAACTACTGCATGACCATTGTTTTTGAATTATATCCTGTACCTTCATATGACCTGGAATTTTGTATTGAAGTGTCCCGTTCTACGGAAAGTTTTTATTATTGCAATTTTCATTATCAGCTCAGTTATAAAATTTGTTCTAATTTTCATACGTTCTTATTTCCACACGAAGGTGTGAATCATATGCTCGTGGAATGTTTTTTTCATGCCCATTGGTCCCAGATACAATCGGTACATTGACGCACGTTCTTAATATTGTATTATATACGAATGACTCACATGTATGTGGGTATTCTCACGTGACACGTCAATGTATGGGCAAAATCTACCTTGGCATACTCGGGTACTCCATTTTAACTGTCAAAATCCTTTTTGGAATGCACACAGTCTGGACAATACACAGAGGATATGCTTCCGACAGTTGGATTTAATATGAGGAAAGTCACAAAAGGAAACGTTACGATAAAACTGTGGGATATCGGGGGTCAGCCTCGATTCAGATCAATGTGGGAGCGATACTGCAGAGGCGTCAACGCGATTGTGTATGTGCCCGAGGAACAAAACCCCGCGGTTACAACTTGTAGTGGTCACTTTTAATTCATGTGTATGCATTATCTTTTAGTTTGAATGTGTATACGTATGGGTGTGCGTGTGTGTGTGTTTGCTTCGTAACCATCCATTGCATTATGTTTGCCTCAATCGCACGCCCAGATATTGCTGAGTTTGAAATCCACAGCTTAGTAACGACAGTATTATGTTTATAGAGTTGTTTACAGACAGGGTTCATTGCTGTCAGCATTCAAGACTTTTTAAAGTGCGTCTCAGAAGGTCAAGTAGAAACACGCAATGCTGTATTATACTTTGATCTGGGTGCCTTCATTGACCAGATTTGGATGTGCCAGCTATTGAATTCATTCTCTTTTATATCTACAAGCTTACAAATGATCTCAGTCTCGTTTGCTTGCCGCTTCGTCTACTCTCCCTCTCCACAGATATATGGTGGACGCTGCCGAGAAAGACTCAGAAAAGGTGAACCAATCGAAGACCGTTTTGTTACAACTACTCGAGAAGCCCGCATTACAAGGTATCCGCATGAATGCAAAACCCCCAGATGTAAATGTAAAGCATTTGCGGTTAAGTAACGTGGGTGTCGAGCATCGGTTTCTTTGCTGTTGTGTGTGTGCGTATGTAGGTAGATGTGTGTGCACATACATGGTAAGCTTCTTTGCGTGTGTCTCTATATAGGTGTATGTTTCTGGTCTGGTGTGGGTGCGGTCTGCATTTTCCTGTGTGTGCTTTAGCTTGCACGTCAGCGTATGCTTAAGCGTGGGTGAGATACATTTGCTCGAATATCGCTAGGTTGATAAAAGAACAATAGTGAGTTACTGCATCTCTCCGGTGCTCTGGTATATTCCACAGACAGAAAAGCGTTGCCGGAGACATTCCTCCGTTGCAGATTTCTATATCCGCTCCCACACATCTTTCGTTGAGATTTTGAACCTCTATGCCTTGTCTCCCGCCCCACACACACCCCAGGTATCCCGGTATTGATTCTGGGCAATAAAAATGATCTTCCCGGGGCCATGTCCGTGGATGACATCATCAATTCCTGGTATGTATCCAGGGAGTGTGCATTCGAGTTTCATAATCGAATGCAAGTGTCGCTTCAATTTATGTTGAGAGTCTGTTAAGTGTGTGTTAGCAAGGGTTTCTTATACTGGTGAACGTTTTGCACAACAAATATTGCACTCTGATAACGAGCTCTTCGTTCTCCTGTCTGTTCTCAGGAATGTGCACCGCCATGGGATTTTATTGGGCTTTTCTATGCTGCCTGCATCATTATAAAATTGAGATTATTATGTGGTACAATGACATTAGTTGTGCCTGTGAGCTGTCTCCTGTATATCATAGTTGGTGGTTTCGCATAAGGGTTGTGTTAGACCGTAAGTATCATCTACACCCCTGGAAATATATGTGTGTGCGCCTACTTAGTAGTTCGATGTTCTATTTATACTTGATTGAAAGCATTATTAACCTTTCCCATACAACTATCTGCGCTTTATTGCGAATGAGTGTGTTGGTGGATCATTGAAATTGGCCTTGTTCTCGTACGGAGTTTTTGACCCGTTTATGTTTTATTTTATCATTATTTTTAATAGGGATCTCAAGTCAGTCACAAGCCGAGAGGTGTGCTGCTATTCCATCTCGTGTAAGAATCAAAACAATATCGACATCACCCTTCAATGGCTCATCAAACACTCCGGCAAAGCCGCCCAATAAACAAACAAAGATAAGATAAATCCATCAAAAGCATGCGGTTTGGCAGTAATCTTATCAAGTGACTCTGACAAAATAGATGCCGTCCGGTAAACACCTGCTATCCCAAAACAGTGGATGGACTCGGTTGTACGGGGGTTTTATGTACATGTCTGTGTATTCCCTTTTGGCATGCACACTATGGGAGTCACCGATGTGCACCGAAGAACTTAGGTACTCTAGATACCAGTGAACTGTTTTTGAGGATACTGTTGTGATTTGAACAGTCTAGTCTCGACTCGATGCGATGCTATGCCATTGGCAAACACAAAACCAGACGCAAATGAGAGGAACCATACGTACGTAGATGCAATGCTTCAGTGCTGTCTGATTCCTATAAGCGACCACTCACGAAGTGGCGTGTCACGTCTACCGTATTATTGGACAAATTATCGACAATCCTAAACAAGTGGACGCTTTTGAGCAGGTTTCAAATGGCCATATAGCTATGTATGTGTTGTCTATGTAGCTAGGTATCTACAATGCACTCAGAGAGTATATTTGTGAGTATTCTGAGAGTTCTGAGGTCCAAAGCCTGTATAGTTATGATATAACTGAGCTTAGCTATTAAATTATTTCAACAAACCCGAAAAGCTTAACAGGCACACGTTTCCTAAATCGCACTTGAAATAAGGAGCAGTCACTGGGTACATCTCCGCTCGCATAGAGTTCAGTACATAATGCCAACTATCTGGTTTGTAGATACGGAGTTTCTGTTACACAGCAGAGCTATGGATCATCGTGGGCGATTCCTTGCAATGCCTCTAGGACAGGATACTGTGTGCCGGTTGGCATATCAGCGATAGAAATGAAATACATCATTCTAGAAGATAAAAATTCTGGCACATGTTTTCTCGCGAAAATGATATAATTGAATCAGCGTTAAGCGTTCGCAGAGACTACTCGAGTGAAATCTTTTATTTGAAATTTACAAGGCTAAAATTATTTTGTAAACTGAATAAAATCGACATCAGAAAACACGAAGACTATTTCCACTCCCGAACGATACCTAATAGAGTTGAAAGAAGAAAATATAAAGAGATTGTTTAGAGAAATTAAAACATAATTATTGTGAACGCAAGGTCTTATTTGGTCTCAGGATACTGAATATTTCCTCAACGACTGTCAGAAATTAAAACAAAGCTTGTAAAAACATCAAGGACCAAGAACTTGCACAAAATCCACATAACTACTCACCTTATTCAGAAACTTGTTATCAGCATGTCAAATTCCCTATTGCAGAGCTGTAGATAGAATAGAATAGATTGTGTTGGCAACTTTCAAGCGTACAAGTCCAAAATAAAATCCTCGGATTCGTTCATAAACTGGTGATGTCTCCATCCCAGAAAAAGATGTTCCTCGACATGGAATTTTCCGTGTCCCTATCTAGTTTTAAATCACTAACGAAGCATGCGAATCGCTCGAAATATGACAATAGTGTAGAAGATCCATAATTACCTATTTAAAAAATGCTCTGACGAACACAGAGGAATTCCTGATATCCCTGAAAATTTTTCTGGGCGCTTCATGTCGGAGGTGACACAGGATAATGCAGGAAGCTCACTCCTTCAACACCTCACGATCCGTTGGATATATAATTGTTACCTATATACTCTAAAGACTAGACATACATCATCCATACATACAAGACATAAAAAACACGCTACGCAGATAATCTATACGAAACAAGACAACAGCATAACGGACAAAGTAGAATAAAAGGTCACAAAGGTCCACTGGCTCCCGTTCGGCGATCTGTAAGATTCGTAAGAAACGTGCTGAATGAGGGAACAATTACGAACGATAAAAATATAATCCAACAATTATGAGATCGTACAAAGTGTTCATTCGCTGAAGATGTCTCCATCCCAGAATAAGACTTTCCTCTACAAGAAATTTTCAGTTGTCCCTATCTATTGTTTAATCACTATCACTCTTTGACCTCGGAAGCACGTCTAGCAAGTGCAGAAGTTCAAAATTGAACCATACCTTTGCTACAACGGGCTATACAGGTCTATAGACCTTCCCATCCAAACCTAAAGAATCTGCGAAACAGGCAATGAGAAGAACAGAGTTTTATGAGCCCATTTTATAAACTCGACTATGATTATTTGAAAGTATAAAGGTTATCCATCGTTGACTAATAGTTGCCGCAGCGAGGAAGGTGATATACCAGTTACGGCCGACACAATCCCCTCAGTTACCGTCGTAGTTAATAATCTTCATTTGGAACAAACATAAAAGAAAGAACCACCTCGAAACGTATACACCACTTACCATTGAGATAGCATTTTGATTGCGAACTGAATTATCTGTTTCAACTATTAATATATATATATATATATATTGACACAGCTTGCAAAGTGCAAAAGAACAGCATGACAATGTTCAACTCGGGATTGTGAACTACTGAATCACTGTCCACGCGGTTTTTAGACTTTCAAATAAATATTTTATTTTATTTTCATTTTAGGTTCCTAGGTTTTTTAAAAGTAGGTAGATATGTCAATTTCGAAGGCGATGCCGCTATGGTATTTACAGAACATCTTTTTAACATATGTACATACTTGTAAATAGTTTGTTTTTTTTACCTGCTCTGCTGGCGAAGGACTGTGTTTAAGGCTGTAAACTGGAGTGAGTACAGACCACTGCCAGGGTAGAGTCTGTTGAGTGTCGTGTTATTATTTTAAATTTATTGGTGGGGGTAGACTGGAAAAGTGGACCTGTGGGTCACCGAGAGTCCGAGACTATATTTGTCTATTTAGGCCCAGTCTTAACGGGTTCGGATTTTGCGTTCGGATTTTACGTTCGGATTTCTACACCAATAGGTATAAGGTAATTTTAAAATTTCATGAAAAAGCCAAAAAAAAAAAAATTCCGAACGAGGTCAATTTTTCGAGGGCAAAAATACCCCACGAGAAGTTTTACGTTCGGATCGGATTACGGGATTTAGAAAATTCTCTACGTAAACTCGCTTTTGCGGTTAATATACGTACTGGAAACTAGGAAATGTGTTCAACTTCACAAGCTTTGTGATTGGCCAGTAATAAAGTCGTGAATGTAATTACTGTGATCAATATTCGAAGTGCTGTTTGTCACTGGTTCGTGACGTACTGCAATGTGACATCGAACACTCGTTCAGTGATATGCATTCGCAATCCGGTTCTTCCAGATCATTGATATTCTCCATACTGTCCAAGACGTATGACTGTTTATACTAACACACTTCACTATATTGTATAAATATATTTAAAATGATATAAATTTGCATAATACATGTGTATTCTGTATTGCTTTTTCTCAGATCCATAATAATGATTATCCAATTAGTGCTCTCTTGACTTTATGAGTCATATAGCTTGAAAATATTGAAATAGTACGTAAACAAATTGCACTCAATACAGCGAAGTAGTCCAAAAATTAACATTGGACACTGCTTTGAGGCAGGAGCGACCAAAAACTTTCCGAACGCAAAATCCGAACGCAAAATCCGAACCCGTTAAGACTGGGCCTTAATGGATAGTGATGACTCGAGTATATGCTGATGAGTGGACAGACACAGACTCACACAGCCACACTTTCACAGCCTCAGGCCCTCAGGCCCTCAGCCCTCAGCCCTCAAAGGCTCAAGGCTCAAGCCCACTCAAGTCCTCAACAGGTTGGACTCTGATTTAAGAAGCGCTATAAATAGACCACTCAAGTTTTGTGTACACACTGTGACTGACTGCAGTCTGCAGGTCTGCGCTCTGCAGCCAGCACACTGAAGGCTCTGCAGCAGTGCAGCCTGCAGGCTGCAGCCCTGCACTCTGCGGTCTGCACTGTCAGTAGGCTCACAGTCTCACTGTGTCACGCTGTAAATATTTTTTTAAAAATAAAAAAACAGCACACACATAATTTTCAACATATGTAAATTCTACATGAACAGATTGTGCATAACTGCATAAACTTTGGTGTTTTTTATCTCACAGCTACGTACCACACGCAAGTCCGATCAACCTACGAACAGGTCAAAATCAGCCCTATAAGTCAATAGATCTATGCAGCATACATTATTGGAAGTAGGGGCTATTTTGGTGTTATATGGGCTTTGTCAGGCATACATTGAGTTATAAGATTTGGTGTAAGATCAGCAGGCTTCCAACCATCATAGAGTTTACAACCAACGCAAAGTGCTCGTATCTATCAATAGTGTTAATGAGCATACACGATCTACAGGCGAAAATATCTGCAATTCTTACGATGACCTTATAGATCCCGAACTTACCGTATATATATATATTTGTATGTATGAATGTATGTGTGTATGTATATGTATATTCATGTACATATAAATATGTATGTATATATATGTATATGTATGTTGTATGTATTTACGTATTATATATTTATATTTATGTATATATGTATATATGCTTATACATATATATATGTGTGTGTGTGTATGTGTGTGATTTTCGTATATATATATATAGACATAAATATATATTTATATACATATATATGTATATGTATGTATGTATATNTATTATATATATATGTATATGTATATTTATACATATATATACATTATATATATACATAAACAATGTATATTTATATTATATATATATATATATATATATATGTATATGTATATATATGAGTGTGTGTGCGTGTGTGTGTATGATATATATATATATATAGAAAGCGGTGCTGAGGCGTATTCTCTTGTACACCTCGTAGAAAAAATATGTAGTACAAGGCATATTCCCTGCGCACTTTCATTACCAGCCCACTCCTTGCGTCTAATTTAAAAGGCTATGATTTCACGCGTGAATCGTTACAAAACTAATTACTATGCATAGCCTTGAGCCCTTGAGTCATATAAAATACAACTATGTATCAGTTCCAAAATCAGTTAAAAATTGCCACTTTTTGTGAAGAAGTGCTAAAATAAATAGATCTTTTGGCAATTACCAATTTACCAGGTCAATAGTTCCTGACCCAGAGAGAGCTACTAGAGAAGAAGAAAATGCCACAACGGACTGTCCGTAACCAGGTTGAATATTTTAGTGGAAATATCTAAAAGACTAAAAACCCCCAAGCTATTTTGTTTTAAATAAAAATAGTTAAAAACACAAAAATATTGAGCTAAATAGGTACTGTGAGAGTGTGAGACTGAGCCTGAGGTCTGAGAGACTGAGACTGTGAGTCTCTGAGACTCTCTTGTTGGGAGGCGCCGGCCTATGAGAATCGAGAATTCAAGACTGATATGACAATCCGAATCGTCATTCGTGTTTTCAAAGTCGCTATAAATAGAAGACGTTAAACTGTTAAAGTTGCAGTCCTTGAATCTTGATGGCTGATACAGTGACCCTCAGGCTACAGGACCACACACTCCTACAGAGTACAGAACTACTGACCAGTATGTAAATATGTCGATTTTTTTTTAATATTTATATTTATATATTACTATTTTTTTAGAACAAAAGAAAACCAAATCGTGAGTATATTTATGATATATACTCGTTTTATTTTACTCATTTCTTCATAAAAATAGAGAAAATATCATGATTCAATCATTTGATAGTAATTATCATGTTATATATTTAGAACAGTAAAAATATATTTCTGATTTTATATGATCAAGTGGATTCATCGTGGTTCTAACATTGTGTGATTTGTGTCTTGTGACTCCTGTCGCCTGTGGGCTCACTGGGCTGTGATGACTGATGAGTCCTGTCAACAGAGTGTAGTCTATGCAACTACTCTCTCTAGCTAGTCTCTAGTTCTCTACTACTCTAGTAGTAGAGTGTAGTCTATGTCTCTGTAGTTTGTGAGACTGACTGACTGTGACTGTCATTGCGCCGAAATTTATTAAAACAAACTTTTTTTTTCTGTAAAAATGCATAGAATACCATAGAAGGTGTATTTACAGAGACTGTAGACTGCAGAGAGAATGGAAAATTTGTTCTGTTCTATTACACATCACCAATCAGTGAAATCACGTATATGTTGTAATGGTTGTATAATTACATATGTATTTATTGGGTGCTTAATTTGTTTTTAGAGGGGGGGGGAATTGTATCCTTAAAAGAGTGGAGACTGGACATGGACTCTGTACTCTGGAGCCTGGACCGTCCTGTTGTGGAGCCTGTGTGGTGGTCTGGTGGATTGATATAAGAACCTCAAAGTCCTGGGAGTGGGCTTTGAGCCTATGAAACAGGGTGTGAGTTTTGACACAGTGACTCAACTTGTGCGACGGAGCACTGAGAGTCTGAGACTGATGAATTGAGACTTCTGAGACTACTAAATAGTATTTATTTTTTTCTTCAAATAAATAGCAGCCCGCGGGCCCAAGGCCATTCCAGGCCAGGCTCCAGCTTCACATAAATACCGCCTCTCTGTAGGCTGCGGGCCTGGCCACTGGCCTGTGGTCTCTCGTGGATTTCTGGGCGTAATTTGGTAGTGGAAGAAGACGACATCTGAATTGCATCTCTCGCGGAACTCCGAAATGATAAATAATAAGATGTGGTATGTTCTATTTTTTCTTCATAGAAAGGCTTGATTCCGATACAAACCTGTTTATGTATTCCTTAATTCTATGACTTTTTTTAGCACAGTATAGTCCTTCTGGAGTTTGGTTGTTGAGGACTTGTCGCGAGATGATACCGTCCTGCTGATAATTTTAAATTTGCATATTATTAGTGCATATTAGAGACAGTTGTAAAAGGATATGCGTAGCCAACTGTGTATATTTATCGTTCATCCAATATGAAAGAAAAAAGGAAGGGACATACTACTTCACTTAACAAAGACACGAATAGCACCATCAAAGGCAAAGACTCCAAAGTGGATGCCCTTAAAAGAATGGGTAGGGTTGACGACTCGAATGTACAGCTGTTCAAGACGCCAGATATATCGTTGCTAAATGCCATGCCGAGGTCAGTCGGTAACAACAGCAAACTATCGACTAGTGCCATACATATGACCAACAGTATGAATAACACCCAATTGGGCAATAGTCTGAAGATCCCCAGATCTGGATTTGGCAAGACCTCTAGTAATAGTATCATAGAAAGCATCATCCCCTTGGACACAAAGGATGCGGAGCGCAGTGATAGTATGGCACACACAACGTCGCTGCCACTTTCCCACTTTCTTGAATTAGATGGTATGCTCGACGACACAGAGATGGATGGGAACGACAGTTCGCTCGATTGTTTAGACGATATAGACATACTGTGTGGGCTGGATTCATTCGAACCACGTACAGGAACTAAGCATGTAGCACCAGATGCTAGGGCAACAGGCTTTGGAAAGGCAACGCGAAGGAGGTCGCTGGAGAAAAGCGGACGCTTAAGAGCTCGACAATGCAAGATCGGCAACTGGGCTAGTGCTGAAAGTGGTAGGAAAGAGAAGTACTTTTCACTACCACGCACACAAGGACCTAATGGTGTCAAGTTACAGATTGAGAACCACGCTGGTTCGAAAACGAGTCGCTTTCTCGTGGAAGATGTAAAGATAGCCGATAAGAACGACGAGGATAAGAATGTCACATTTACGAAAGGTGGATTTATCGAGTCGTTGGATTGAACTCTGTGTACCATATTCTGGCTATATACTATATAATTATATACTCTGCTCTAAGTGGAATCTATAATCGAGCGCTTGAGAGAACTATGAGACTGCAGAAAAATTGCAAAGGGTCAAAACAATACTGTTTTTTCTGTGCTACGTCGCGCAATAGTTTGACAGTACCCTCTTACAAAATAATTACACTTCTATTGCACAAGTATATTTTTCACACTTGTGTATAAGTGAGAAATCATACACAATACCAGGTCATCGCCTTCTCTGGAGAGTGACCAATATAGCCTGCCGGATAGGGTATAAATATCAGTAAGAAAGCCACCTAGCTTGACTCCCCACCTCTGCGCTCACGCGTGGCCGCCTCGTAACTTCAATCCGAGGTTTCACCGCTATTCGCTTTGGAAACCCTGAGATATAACTAGAGCTGTGCACTCTTGTAGGGGCAACGCTTGTCGTGGTTAGGCAGGTTGGAAATATGTCCGGTGTGAAACAACAGAAATTAAGTAGACCAACAGTGGGCAGACCTGAAATATTTACTCACGTGTGTTTGACCAGTTGAGCACGGAGAAAGTGTACCTTGACTCAATCAGCTTATGGGTCACGACGTGTAGCGCTTGCAAATTCAGCCGGAGTTGGTGAATTTGCGAGCATTACGACGTCACATCACAGTATTCTAGTACTAACGAAGTTGCAATGACAAGCTGCTGCAACTCTACACAAATACATACCCATAAATATATGCAAAGTGTGTAGGTGTAAATATATATACAAGAAGCGAACATAATTATATGTTAAAATTTCAGACTTTGAATATATTGAATAGTGTTCCACAGAATTTATATATGTGCCTTCAATACTGATATATATGGATATAGATATATATATTTAATGTATATGTATACGCATATGTATATGTATATGTATATATATATATATATATATAATTATATATATATATATATATATACATATATATATATATATATGTATGTAGTATGTATATGTGTGTGTATATGATATGTGTGTGTGTGTGTGTATATATATATATATAAATTATCTTTATGTGTGTTTGTTTGTGTTTGAGTGTGTGTGCGTGTGTGTAAACGTGCGTTTGTGTTCGCGTGCGTGTATACGTGTATCTATTTATAGATGATTCAAAAAGGAACCTCTGTCGATTTACACGTTGTCCGCATGAACGCTTGTCAAGATGGAGTTATGGACAGTAAATTAAAAGATGTATGGTTCATTAACAGCAGTCAACACATATATGAACATTGTTTTGCAAACGAAGCTGTCACAATGAGTATTGTCGTGTTCAAAATTCTCTATAAACGGTTACAAGCCGACAACTACATTTTATTTCCTTTACAAAAGTCTTCAATATAATACTACACACATTTTGCGTGTCTCCCAATTTTCAAGCGTATATCTAACCACCTTGCGTCAGCTTTGGCATCATACTACAATTATTCTTCCCCTTACCACAATCTACATATATCTTCTTCCCCTTACCACAATCTACATATATCATCCACCACACAGATACTCTCACGGTCCCTAATATCCAATGACGATTTTACTCTTCTATAGGTTTGGCCTTCAGTGAGCCTTGTTTACAGACCCAGATCATGACGAGTACGTTCAGACCGCTTTCTACTCCAACGCTGGTCGTGTTCAAAGCAGAGTCGGTGCGACTTTCTTCTGCTCATATAGAGCTGCAACTAGATAGCAACACACATGTGTACCATTTTTGTAAATCTGGTACCCAAGATTCCGCCTCGCACATCCCCGCACCTACCTACAGACACAGATGAATATTTCTACGGTACGCCGGTAGGGCCTGGACCACTTATGAATGAAACTTCCCGATGATACTTCCGCGTATTTCTCTTGGATGATGAGGCGTATTGCTTGAGCTAAACCCCTGCATAACCCCTTAGGCCCTGACAGCTGCGCTCACACAAACCAAGGCCCTCCTAAATAGCAACCTAAATTTTACACTAAGAACGCAGTCATTAAGGCACTTCTTCTCATGTGCACTTGATCGTACATGCCTTCGTTGAAAAGGCAGTAGCTCGACCGAGCCCGGTGGCCAAAGGTCATCTCTATAGGTATTCTTGATAATTCCCTCGCTAATCCTGCAGACAACCTATACTTAACAAGTATGGAAACAATCACTAATCCATGCGTGAGAACAACACTATATATGTACATATATGTATATATATATATGTGTGTGTGTGAGTGTGCGTGTGTGTGTGTGTGTGTGTATAATATAATATAATATAATATAATATATATATATATATAATATATAATAAAATACGTGATTAAACTCATGAATATCACAGAAAGCTAGACTGTGTGGTGCGCAGCTTGGATCCAAACCGAGCCACTTGTCGCCTCAGCACCTCATCGGTATCGCAGTGCGTACGCCTCGCATTCGCATTTGTATTGTTCCCATAGTCGTCACCCCAAACCCCGTTACTGACATGACCCCGGCCTAATGCATCACCTACCATAGCCGGTTGGTGTTTCTGCAGCCATCTGATCTGGCTAGGTGTGTAGCTGTTATCACTATTAAACACCCACTCGTTATACAGGTCTCTGTCGCTCATGGCTACTGTATCTGGCTCAGCTCTACATAGCAGTGTAGCGTATTCGTCTGTCGATATACTATGCCTTACAGGTATAGCTAGTGACTGTGATTGTAGTTGTGGTTGCGGTTGTGTCCGTGTGATGCGACGTGCAGCCTTAGCAAGCACCCTGCGAGAATGATCTGATCCAGTCAGATGCGTCTCCCTATTCATGTCTACTTTTACGTGTGATTCCATGCATGGGTGTGTGTACACATGTGTATTTGTACAATGTGAAAGGTCGTGTGTGCGATAGCCTTGATGATGTGTGTGTGAGTGTGCACATGAATGTGCGGGTGCGTTGTTGTGCAATTCAATTGCATACATGGAGCTTTCACAGCGCACACGAGAGCCCCCACACGTCCTGAAATCCAACTGCGCGTGTGTGTTACTATAACTGTTACTATCATCGTACGCATCGCACACAGCCCCGCTATCTCGCCTGCTGGAGGTCCCGTCTAATCCG
>NW_014040341.1:86056-94182 GCF_001186125.1 Sphaeroforma arctica JP610 | reverse complement strand
ATGTTTAGTTTTAATATAAGTAGTATAGTGTGTGTCGTGCGTGTGTGTGTGGTTGTAACGAACGGAAAGAATAATAGTATAGTATCAGTTATTATATATATATATATGTGTGTGTGTGTGTTGTGGGGGGGGCGGAGGGTGTTATATATGTCTGTGTGTGTCTGTGTGTCTGTGTGTACGTGTGTATATATATTTATATATATATATATGTATATGTATATGTATAACATATATATATATGTATATGTATATAAGTTTGTATGGACGTGTGTGTGTGTGTATATATATGTATATGTATTTGTATATGTATAGCATATATATATATGTATGTATGTATATGTATATAAGTTTGTATGGACGTGTGTGTGTGAGTGTGTGTGTGTGTATTTATGTATGTATATGTGTATTTACATGTTTCCTTTGCATATATCCGTGTATTCCTTCTCCCATGTTTCGATATATATTATATTGCTACAAACCTATTTGTACAATGTCGTCGATTTTATGATCTTATTCACGAAGAATTGGTATAAGTGTTTATTTGTTTAGGCAGCTCTTATCGATTGTCACGCCCTTTGTATATGTATGTATTCAAGTTCTTATCATCTATTATGATGTTTGTATAAATAATTGTGTTTATGCCGGCATGCTTAATTCTATATATAGATATCGAGTTCAATTTCATCTTATTTCGTGCCCATACGCCATAAGCCCCATTTCTGTCGAAATAGTGTGATTTAAAAGGTGGATGCCCCGTACTCATTTCACCTGCTCTTATGTGTCATTAATTAAGCAGTTCCGGCGGTGAAGAAACAAGCACCCACCGCACCGGCACAGAAAAAATCCGCACCAAGTATACCAGTACAACAAACCCGGTCGCCAGTACAAGAACCAGATAACCAATACATGAACCGCGTTGAAACCAGTACGAATAGTGCGTCCAATATTGATCCCACTGTGCACGTTTCGCAAGGAACGGATGAGGGTTTGTACCAGAATTTCACGCAGTCACGCCCGACCTCGGGAGCAACGCGTGCCCAGGGATCACCTACGCCTCAAATACAACAACAAATGCAACAACAACCGCCAGGTGACTCGGATTATGTCAATATCGACTATGATGAGAACGACAATACTCCCATTATACATCCTGCGGCCCCCCAGGAACAGGACGAATATATGAACTTTGGGTCCAAGGATAGGATGCAGATGAAGAACGATAGTAACGGTACAACGGTCATTCCCTCTCAGCCGGCTAAAGGCGGTGATGTCGATGCGTACATGAGCTATCCGGACCAGTCGGGTGCTCCTACTAATAGTGCACCGCAAACTACGGAGGATGACGGCGAATATATCATGTACGAACCCAAAAAGATGCAAAATGCACGCGATGCGAGCGACACCCAGAATCAAATTATAGGAGAGGGCAGCTCGTATATGAATGTGGGTGTCATTAAGCCAGCTTCACCCACGCATGCACCGAGACAATCCGTACCACAGGTACAAGACCACAACCCGGACGGGGGGGACTTATATATGAATTACCAGGATGCGCAAAAGGCCCACACAGAGAATGAACAAGCGCGAGAAGGGGTTGCTAATATCGTATTATCTCCGTCCATGACAGAATCGCACGGCCCTGCACAGCCAATTTTCAACCAGGGCACGCTGAAGTCTCAGAAGTCCGTTTCAAGCGTAGATGCGCGCGCAGGCGCACCCAAGTCTAAACCGGTGCCTATGGCTCGCCCCAGACCCGCCAGTAGACCTAAACCCGCGTTCACGGAGGAGAGTGCTAAAAGCACAAATGGAATGTCTAATAATACATTGATGCAGCAGGTGTCCCAAACATCGATTCAGAGCCGGGTCAGTCCAAAGTCAAGGCAGTTGCCGCAGGCATCTGGAGCGGGCGGCCCAGTACAAGTGCCTGTTGCGAGGTTATTTACGCTGGACGGTCCTACTCTAGAGAAGTCATCGTATGTGGTGTGCCTTTGCGTTGCACCTTGGATGTTTTATGCTGTGAAAAAGAGATGTTCAACAACTTTGTTATTTTCCTAGCAAGGTTGATTGTTATGTTGAAATAGAATCAAGAGATAGAATGAGGTCATGATCTTTTTTTCCCGTGAATGAAATTCGCCAAGATTGCGAGCATGTTACAAGTTAGTGTTAAATGAAAAGCTAGTGATGTTAACAAATCTGATGTCAATGATGATAGTCAAATTAGTTTCCCCGGGACTGTTGCAGTGTATAGGTTGTGATCACTTGCGGTCGTTTTGTCGACCTTGATCGTTGGTTCCAATCTGAGTGTTTGCATCTGTTCTGTGCTATACCTACCATGCGCAGCGTCTAAATTATTCATCCCTATTCCTTCAGTTTCTCATGGAATATCACAAGGTCGCAAGCGAGTTCTCATTGTTTGAAGGGGCTCCGGCTACATTGACTATTTTGATATCGTTAGTGTCTGAGTGTGGTTGGTAATTTCACATGTTCCAGCAATCAATGGGCAAGGAGCTCGAGAGTCTGATTATGGACACGTCCTTTCGTGATTTGCAATTTTCTTCTGGAAATCCAGTGACTTGAAGCCTATACTGAACCGTCATTTGAAGTCATGGTGAAACATACTCCTCTGTCTGATAAATTACATTCGGTTCTCTGTAGGTGTTTTCATGGGTTTTCAGCAGACACATCACGCGGGGATCGTCGACGAGCAATCGAGGAAGTGATGGATCACAAGCCAACAGGATGCTGGCTGTTGCGCCACGATTCACGTGGTGAACGCTTCGTTTTGGTAGTCAGGTATTTTGCGGGAGCTAGTACTTCATGCGGTTGTCTTTTCACTTCCAGAGCTCATCGTTTGTATACCGGACTACATTTGTGCGTAACGTTTTCTTGCTTGAGTGGTTCGTTTTTATCACGTGGTATGGTTCGCGTCGACATATTTTGATCCGACGTAATACTTGTCAACTATGTGTATCTAACACATCGAATACACGGTTATCGGCCCGCACAGACTTTCTGAGTATATGTACTCTCGGTACAATACAACGGTTGTGCGTTGCGCTGACAACAGAAGAATCTTAAGCGATGCGTTGTTTGTCATACATGCCATATATACTACTATTTCCCACTCTTGTATCGCCGCGCTTGAGCATAATTTTACCTACACCCGCGCTAGGCTGAGAGTTCTGAGCGTTTACAACGTACGCTGGTGGTAATGAAAAATCAAAATGAAATCTTCATACGGAGAACATTTAGACTACTTTTATTTGTAAACCAACTTTCGAAGATATTATACAATGACTTTCCCAATGCGATGACAAATCCGCCTGTGCACAGTTAATCGTTAGCTGCTTTGCTAGCTTTCTTGGAATATACACTGATGCACACGTGTCATCATACAGATACATCGATCGCACCCTGCACATTCCGGTGGACGCCAATGCCGGAGGCCAGTTCTCCATCGACGTTGACAAGTGGTTCGACAGCGTCGAAGCCCTGCTGGGTCACTACCACTCGCACGAACTTAGCTCCACCATTAGCACCATGCTTACGAACGCTATCGTGAAAGTGGAGCAACCCTTAGATGAACCTGAGCCTGATGAGGTGGATGGATACTTTGTGATGTCGCCTAAAGCTCGAAAAGGGATATAGGTTTTCAGCAGTGCTAGTTAGTATTCAAAGAATTCGGTGAATGTGCATGGAATACTACGAGCGGTTGAAAATTAACATACCCATTAGTAAAATTCGAGGTTTCAACTTACAATTGGAGCTACTCTTGATTACACTCAAGGCTTCAATTTACAATTCGAGCCGTACAATTGGTATATGACTAAATATTTAGAACTTTTCCTGGGCTATACTTAAATCAAAGCATTAAAATGTATTCCGTTACATCACTTTTACTATTTTGTAAATCACGGAAGGCTAATTATGTAAGAACTGGAATCTTAGATCGACTCAAAACATGTAACGGTGAACTTAGATTTGTTTCCTCGATTGTTGAATAAACGTCTACCTTAGCAGAATGAACTAAACCACGTATTTTTACTATCTCTGAAGGATTTCCTTGAGAATCCGGCCGCCAATCAAAACGTGTATCTTCTCAATTTCGAGCCTACAAGTCCATTCAACATATATCGTCGTCTGCCAACCTCCAGCTCATATTACCCCGCACTTCGGTTCGCAAAACACCAATCATACACCAACCTCCTCTTCTTTCGAGCCTGCGCGGCCGTTCGCCAACAAACCGCACAATACAACTTAGAACTTTTCAAACTTATTAGTTTTCACACTTATCAATTATCGCCCACACTTAGAAGTTCTCGCACTCTTGTTAACGCCCAGGAACATTACCGAACAGTTCGGTACTTACAACACCAACATTGTTTTAAATCGGAGGTAAACATGGTTGACATTACACCTCCCCAATGAACAAGACACTAGTGTCGAGTTCATTCATTCATCCATTTACTCAACTGCTTCTTCCGCAAAATCGAATCCCTCGCAACCTGGAAGAACATCTGCAACTTGTTCTACCTGTTCTTATTGAAGTGATGCTTCATAGCCAAATCCAAAGTATCTTCTACCACGCCCTTACTCTCACCTCGCCTCGCCGCATCGACTATCGTGTCAACATCTATACCAAAAGCTGAATTCATGGCATATAACCAAGTCCTCTCCATCTTTGTTGATCGCATTACTGCCACCATTTCATCAAGTTCTGTAACACTAGCTGCCCCTTCACCAGTATAATTGTAGAGCCAGATCAAACAAGCCTCCCTCCTACGCATTCTAATACTGGCCTCATGCTTCGGATCCTCTAACCTCACCTTAAGCTGATCCACATGTATTGACTTAACCTTCCCATTAACTCTGACTTTGTACATCCCTTGTAAGTGTTCCCTCATAACAATCGTGCCTCTCACTAAATAGGTTTTCGCCAATTTATTATCCTTCGACCTACCAGTATACCAAACCAACTGCCCCGGCTGCCAATCTGGTGCCTCTTTTCTATTCTTGTCTGCCGCCTTTGCCTGCGCCGCCTTCGCTACTTCATCTCTAATGGCCACCGATCTATCCCGCATAGCAGCTTCACTCAGAAGCTCAGAACCTATCACCTCTAACAACTTCGCCTGAATTACTCTATCAACCTGCCCCGTATAATGCCGGCCCGTAACATGATAGTATGGGCTAATACCTGTGGCCGAATTCACTGTCGCATTGTACGCCAACATAACTGAATATATATGTGCTGGCCACAAGGTCTCCTCCCCAACGGCAAGCTCTTAGCAAGCCAATCCACAATCGTACGCAAGACCCTCTCTGCCCTACCATTGCCCTGATGCCTATTTACTGATACGTAATGGCATTCTGCACCTCTCTCTGCCCAGAAACTTTTCATATCTGCTGAAGCGAACGGACCACCCTCATACATCACTACCTTCTTAGGTGTACCCCAAGGCAACACTTGTTGTTGAACAAACTCTAATACCCCTTTAGTATTCTTCTCTTCCAACGTGTATGGCCGACACCACACCATCCTCGAAAAAATGATCTATGGCCACTACTATACCTTCGAAACCGTGAACTGTCCTTGGCAAGGTCAAATGATCCATGCCTATACACACTGCAACCCCTTTTCGGCCTCTCAGGCTGCATTAACAACCCTGTAGTCCCACGAAGCCCCTCAACTTGTTGACACGCAACACAACTCTTCAAAACCTTCACAACCTGCGAAAGCACCACTTCCTCTCCATACTTAACCTTCAGGAACTCCCATATCCTATCTACCCCAGCATGCGCTAAACTTGCAAAGGCTGAACAAGTTCTGACCATACACTTAGACCAATACACTTAAGCCGTTCGCTAGCCATTACATCCGGATCCCACATCTTAGTAATACCTCTCTCCATCACTGCAGTAACCTGCTGATGCAATAAACCCACACAAGTCGGCACTGACCTTGTCATCAAGACCCTCCTCTAACACTCGCAGCTTCTCTTTAACCACCGCCAGCCGGACCCTCCTGTCTTCCACACTCTTGCAGACGTTATCAAATGACAAATCCACACCTTCATCAATCTCTGGCAGACTCATTTTTGCACATGCAGCGAACTTAACACCCTCTACCGACACAGGCACCATAATAGGATCAAATCATCACGGTATACGACTAAGTCCATCCGCAACTTTGTTCTTTGGCCCTTCCAGGTACCGTAGATCCATATCAAACGATCGTACATACATAACATTCCTGTACCGTCTCGTACCCAACTGGATCCGACGTGAACTCTAACTGCTGAACCACACCAATTAAAGGCTGATGATTCATCTCTACTATAAGCTCCTCGTACGATCTCCTAATCAAACCCGCGAACTTCAAAACCCCAAATGCTAGCGCTATCAACTCTCTATCTGTCGGAGACAAATTAGCATGGAAACCTATCTTGGAACTCACAACGCCCACAGGAAGCCATTCTCCATCTCTTCGGCACAAGTTTCGGCACTGTAAGCCAATCCGTATCTTGCACCCTCTCTATCAACCCAGCTTCAAGCAATAGTTGTATCTTCTTCATCATCACTTCTATAAGGCGCACATCTTCTCCGCATATACTTGTTTCAAAGGCGCCCCTCCTTCTTTGATCTGAAGCTTAAGCATCCGATCCTTCACAAACTTCGGTTTCTTGTCATTGTACGCCACCCTCCTAATAGCCGCCACCAACTCTGCCAATTCTTCCATAGACTTCCCCGGTTCTTCAGTCAACAGTTCCAAGCCACTCGTATCGAACATTAGATAATCGTCCTCACCCCCGGATCCATCACTTTCATAACCTGAATCATAACCCCATATAATAACGGCGCCGCCACATGCTGAATATAATCTAGCACCGGCTCAGACGCCTTTTTGTTCAGCCAGGTCTTAAAGTCTGATGGCTTATCTCTTACCACCTCAATCGGAAACAGTGTATACTTAGTCACCCCTTGCCTAGTGAGTACTGCCCCAGTTAATCCATACCCATTCAATTCACGTCTACCTAACAACATACCCGCATTGTGTGGAATCCAATCCATAACCCACATATCCAACTTAACCCTCCTTTCTCCTACTAAAGTAGGCAAAACAACCTCAACATCTCGCACCTTGTATTCCACATGAAGCGGAGCACTAAACCCCATAACCCACTCTCCAGACAAATCATACTGAGCAACCAGCCCCAGACGCTCTGCCAAACCCTTAGAAATCATCGATATATCGGCGCCTTGATCAACATACATATCGACATAACACTGTCCACTCTCCACATAACTATAGATCAACGGTTGGCCTGGTCCTTCATAACTAGCCGCCGCCGCATGTCACAATTCAAGTGTCCCATCTGCACTCATACGCACCTCCCCAGACGCTGCTGCCGCTACATTACCCCCGGATCGTGTTGTAGGATAGAATCTCGGAGTATGACCTCTCTTGCTACACGTATGACATACCACGTCTTTTAACACAGAATACTCTTTCACATAGTGACCATCCTGCTTGCAAAACAAGCAAGCCCCTCTCAGACCTGTCATCCCTGAAACCCTGGACTCCTGTCTAGCTGCTGCTGCTTGCAACTGTCCTGCTCTCGTGGCCACCCTCGCCTGATGTCTCCGGCCCGCTTGTTCCCGCTCTTCTTGACGCGCTATGTCGTCTTCTCTCATCTCAGACAATTGCTCCAGCACCTGCCCCAACCCTCCTGCCTCAAACATCCTCAGAACCATGTTCTTCTCCGATTTGCGACTCGCAAATAAGGCTTTCAACAGATTTATACACCGCTCAGTCAATCCTTTTAAACCCTCCATCACTACATCTTTAGAGCACACATCATTTGCCAATTTAAGCAGCATATCCACATAGTCATCATCCCTCAGCATAGGAACCATCCAGCGTGCCCCATGCTGTTTCGCTTTCTTAGCATTCCTACGAATCACCTTGCACAAAGCATCATACTCACGCCGTTTCTGCTTAGCCTCTATCTTCAACTTAGCTGCTGCCCTTGGCTTGTCTGATGCATCAGCCTTCTTCCCTACTGTAGCTGCCTTCACTGCAGGCACTCCTTTCTTCTTCTTAGCATTGTAAACTTCGATGGAAATTA
>NW_014040341.1:72443-85095 GCF_001186125.1 Sphaeroforma arctica JP610 | reverse complement strand
TGTTCGTCCTCAGAAGGCACCTCAGTAAATGGATCCCGTTCTGGGAGCACTTTCTTTGCTTCAGCTTTCGCCGCAACATGCCGAGCACCATAGTAATAAATCTCACGAAGATGATCAATAACCTTTTCAGGCTTGGATTCTCACCCTCCTATTGCCTTCGCAAAATCCGCCTGGGTTCCACTCGCTTCAAATGGGTCCTTAAACGCTGGATACAATGCTGCAGCCGCGATGTACAGATCCCTCGTCTCAATAAGTCTTGCTGATATAGCCCTCTAGTTCCGACTTCGTCTCCGGTGTAATCTCCTTCAAAAGAGCCATCGCTGGGCGGGACCCTCCTTTCTTCGCCTCGAGCTCATAAGCCTTGGTACCCCTGACGTAATCCCATCGATCCATAAGTGTCGTCATCGGCTCCCCTCTCACATATCTCCAGAGAGGTTACCCAGTCCCAGCTGTATTATCCTTCTCGTAAATCATTTTCCACTAACGTTTATTTGTAATCTTAGATCGACTCAAAACACAATGTAACGGTGAACTTAGATTTGTTTCCTCGATTGTTGAATAAACGTCTACCTTAGCAGAATGAACTTCTTGAATGAATTAAACCACGTATTTTTACTATCTCTGAAGGATTTCCTTGAGAATCCGGCCGCCAATCAAAACGTGTATCTTCTCAATTTCGAGCCTACAAGTCCATTCAACATATATCGTCGTCTGCCAACCTCCAGCTCATATTACCCCGCACTTCGGTTCGCAAAACACCAATCATACACCAACCTCCTCTTCTTTCGAGCCTGCGCGGCCGTTCGCCAACAAACCGCACAATACAACTTAGAACTTTTCAAACTTGTTAGTTTTCACACCTATCAGTTATCGCCCACACTTAAAAGTTCTCACACTCTTATTAACGCCCAGGAACATTACCGAACAGTTCGGTACTTATAACACCAGCATTGTTTTGTTTTAAATCGGAGATAAACATGGTTGACATTACAGAACCCTACTCTGATGAAGTATGGAATTAGATAAAGCGGTGCTAAAGTTACAGTGGGGGAAACAAAACATACACGTGTATATGCGAATGACTATAAATTGCGAAATGGTTATGTATATGCGAGTTCAAATATACAAATAAAACTCGCTATCACAGCCTATGACTGGAAATATCGATGAATTAATTTAAAAGGATGAATGCAAACCAATTATCACTTTGCGTTTTTTCCGAAATCCCAAATATGTACTGAAGAGTAGGGATAATAGACAAGGTAAAGTTACTGGCGACTCCTGAGCTGAATAGACGATTGCGCATGCAAGGTTGAGTTTTTGAAGTATGAACAATAATCATGTCCCGTAGTTGCTGCTGAAAATCGTGACATGAACACTTGTGTCTTGCTATCTACTATGCAGAGTACTGTAAAGTTTGACAGATCTTCGAAATATTTGCAAAGCCGTTTAACTATGTATCACCCAAGTTGCAAGTATATAAGTATTAGTAAGTAATCGAATGATTAAATCATGCGTAATTGTAAAATATTTAAATCTATTACCAAGTCTAAATGTACTTTCTTTGTAGATCTAGAACAATTTGCGATTTGCGTCTCTGCGCATAAATTGAATATCAGATTCAAGAGACCTAAGAGTCAGAATCATAAGCTTGGAAAGTCCCTTGATTAATTGAAATATTTGACTTGAGAAGTTCGGTTATTGTAGTCACCAAATATCTTTTAGTATAAACTCGCAGACCTCTGATCAAACTTGGGGAAAATAGTATCTACATATGCTAGTCACGAAAGGAAATCCTGTTCTGCGTTTGTTACGTTGATATTTTTCCTTCTACTTATTAACTTCAGTTGAAGTCATTCGTGAGATATATAGGTCAATATCTGTCATGACATAGACTCGTAAAAATTGGGTGTGATCGAATCACCCATATAAACGAGTACGGCTCGCCATGTTCAGCACGTTGACGATACGACCAAGGACTACACTGACCCTCGTTCATAAAAAAACCCGAATATTGATTATATTGCGTCGTATTCTGCTAAAGCATCCCTTACTGATTAAAGTCGACCGCTTGATCACTGGTCGTGTAATGCATCTCGAGAGAATGAGTCACTATAATTACCTGTTTACCGGTAACATGTCTCAAGCCAGGTTTGTGATGGCAATAGGTGAATTATCATGCCCATATTACCAGACGCAGGAGCCTTGATTTGTGTCACGGATGATATGCATCAACTTATACGGATGATATGCATCAACTTATACGGATGAACGCAAGTGTGTATAAATGATCTTGCTACTTCTCAACGCATCTTCTACTCGTTCATCCGTAGAGCCAGTGTTATACAAACAGCTAGGCTTGTAGCCATATACCACTTGCAATGTACACTTTGTCTTTGCCGTCCCTTAAGAGACGGTTCGGGTTATGAAGCGTACGAGTATACTTTTGTATGAATTCAAATGGAATCAGGCCTTTATTTGAGCACTTCGGGTCTGCATGCAACTCTTCAAAATCACCAACAAATCCACTTTTTGACACACATGCATTCGCCTGAGTAGTCCTGAGAACAAATATGAGTTAGATTGTGATATTTAACTTTATGAGTCCATATTTAATCATACCTGCTGTATTACACTAAGCGGGAGATTTTCTCCCTTGATATCTTTCTTGTGGCATTTCTGAGATCCATTACATAGCCTTCAACTGACACGAGAAGTAACGGGTTGACTTGAAATAGGTGATTCCAAAGCTTGATCACACACTTGTGCTAATTAAACTCAGTACTGGCGATTCTGGTTGCGCGACAGCACAGAATTTAAGTTTATATGTTTGTTATTACTTTGATGCGAGAAGAACTCAAGTATGTAAGAATGGTTTGGCTTCTTTACAATGCTTCTTCTGTTCGTTCACTCGTAGAATCCAATGTATGCAAACTGTCAGGATTGATAACATACATCACTTGCAATGTACATTGTGTTTTCGCGGCTCTTTAGAAGTTTTGGGTCCTGACACTCCCAGCTCGCCATCAGTATATCCCAATATATAATTATTATTATTTTTAACCGTACGAGTACACTGGTATATGAGTTCAAATGAAATTAGGTCTCTGTTTGAGTTATTCGGTTTTACATGAAACTCCTCAAAAGTGCCAACGAATTAGTTTTTTTGGTAACCATGCGTTCGTGTGCTATGGGCAGATCGTGATATGGGGCTATATTAGTTCAACGTGAACGCTTGTCCATCTTCTGTCATGACTGCGGTAATGCATTGCGATGAGAATTTTTCTTCAATGTTATCCTTTAAGATTTTTGAGATTTAACTCCGGGAAGTAATGAGTTAATTCGGAATAGTGAGGTGCAGATTTGAATGCTTAATCTCTCACTTGCACTACTCAAACAATTTGCTAAGCATCTCTGGTTGCTTGATTACACAGACTTCAGAGCATGGGCCCTAAAGTTTATATGTTTGCTGTTTCTGACGCATTTCTTCAAGACCTTCTCGCAAGGATTACTTCTCATTCAAACTCGTGACGGTTTGGACGTAAATAGCCGCGTATTGATTTTGTTTTGTTTTCTCTTTTTTTCAGTTCTAAACAGCTTTACATGGCCTGAAGGTGTACTACGAACATTTTAATTTAATCTTTTTAGAATTGCACAAGACTAAATGAAACTGACTGTTCAGAAAACTACTAAATTCTTCAGCCGCCAATCGCTTGCACTACTAATACCTATTTCTAAAAGTTTCCGACTACCTGAAACCATTACATTTTCTGATCGAGACAGTATTGAATGCCAATATCGCCGAGAGTCTGATCTTATATCAGGCTCCGGAGCTACTTGTACTACATGTAAATAAACAAAGGTTATCGATACTGTATGGCGTTGTCTTACATATAGAGATTTTACCAAGTGGTTTTAATATTATAACTTGAGGTACAGTGAGCTTTATCTTATTTAGATAGATATAGCTTTCTTCTATAATAAATACAGTATGAGTCGACACACACATATGATGGAGACCGAAGGCTACAAATGTTCCACTATTTTATGAAAAGATAAACCTGGCGGTACACATATACAGCCTAATAAGTTATAAGTATGTTTTAGAGTAACTGCAGTAAGCCGTAGAAGAGCTGTCATGGAGAAATCTCATCAGTAAAGGAGTGTAGATTTTATTTTGTTCTCAGAAATTGATAATGATGAGGCTGATTGTGAAAAAGGCAGCTCACATTATTACCGAAGCAGTCGCCAGAGAAATAGTCTTTCACCTGTACTTGAGTAGTCACAGAAAGAATCTCTCAAGGTTTAAGAAACTAAAGAACAGTATCCATGATGTCAGGTGTATAGACATTTAACCCAAAGCAATCAGTCTATAAACCTCTACCAGATTGTATCAGACAGAAGCAGTCAACTACACACCCCGCATGATTCTGCGCATGAATTTATACAAATAAAAACAATCCTGTCAAGAGGTAGGTCTCCTATAAAGAACATGAAAATGGTTAAGTACATCAACGCACCTCATCACGAGTCAAACGAGCACATCTCTAAACTGGTGAATGCAGACAAGACTACACGATTAATCTATATGGTCACATAAGAAGCCACTTAGGTGGAAGATTTCGAGAAGATAGGAACATTCAAGTACTCCAGATACTGCCTCGACACAACTCCACAACAGTAGACTCGTAAAGTTGCTTTATGGTATACAGAGTGATCGTGACAAGTTCTCCGTATACTTTCGCGAGTGTACTTTTGCATGTATGAAGTGTTACTCAAATACAAGGAACGTGTACAAATGTAACAACTACTATGGGTACGGTGGTGAAATTGTTGCTTATTTCAGTTGTCCTCAGACTATTCGCTTTTGTGATGCTGATGCATATAGAGCTGTTGAAGGACTTGCACAAGCTTCGTAAGGTGGCAGGCATATGACCAAGGGGGCCTACACAGGTTTCCGAAATATATTCGGTACTGACTCTTTGGAATCATGAAAATGCATATTGAAAATTAACAATTGTCAAACTGCAAAAAAAAAATTGTTGCGCCAACTATTTGGGTTTTTCAGATGAACAATTTGGATGTTTAGTACTATGAATGAATCATTGTCCTGCAGATGATATCACATATGGCTTCAGTGCAAGTGGCATTACTCAAAAGGAGGATTGCTTTGTGCTGATGGGATAGTATTAGCATAAAACCCACACCACGCCCGTGACCTGAAGTAATTGTGTTTCCGGGACTATGCCACGAGTTCTCCACAGGACGATAAAGTCTGAAAATGTACTTATGATACACTATTTTCCTCGCTTATTCTTATAAAGGAGCCAAACAATAAAACTAGTCTCCGCCTAACGGAAGGCTCTTTTGATATCTAAAATAGTTATGTCAGAGAAAGTCATAGAATGTCCCTATTAAATTAGATGTGAAAGTGTCTTTAAATGTTCAGTTCATTTTCAATGTCAAAATGAGCGTGTGAACATTAATGTGATATTTCCATATTGAATATGTACGTTTAATCTCACTCTAACTTTACGACGACTTTGATTGCGTCACAGTTAGCTTTCGCCTTCGCCAACTTCGTAAACTTGTAAGAAAATGGCTCAAAACAGATTGGCTTCCTTATGCTTACCTGATCTAATGTCAAAGCTGGGTTGGATCTGGCCACGCAGTCATACCTCATCATCTTCTTCTGAAGCCTGAGCTTTGTTTTCTTGTGGTCTTGGTGTTTCAAGGCTTGCGGTGACGTAAGCGGAAATATTCTTCCATGAATTTCGAAAGACATTTTATCCAATGACGGTTCCTTGCAAATCATGACCTCGGATAACATCTAAGATGGTGGCTCCACAGAAACCCAGGCTAAAATTTGCTTCGCTCAATCGGCTAGGGGTGTATGATCATCATCACACTTTGTGATGTAACATAATCGGTTATTAGTGTAGATAAATCATTTAGGTAGTTTTTATAGCCTACCAATTAAACCCTACGAACAAGCCTGTTCGAACTGTCTAAGTAGTTCGTGCCACTTTTTAGTTTTCAATGACTCTGAAAAGTCTGTATCTGTATTAGCCGGGCCTCCACATTAGACTCTATGTTATAAACGTACTCTCAAGCAGTACGTAAACTATAAACGTACTCTTAATAGTACAAGGAACTTAAGTTTCCTAAATGGGTTTTAACGGTTTTATTAATTTATACCTTTTCCATTTTACATATCAGATATTTGGACAAGGCCATTAAAAGGCCCCAGTAAAATACCAAACATAAGATTTGGTCTAGTTCTATAAATAGAACTATATTTACTTTCCAAATCCATATATATCTGAATACTTCGGTAGCGAGATGGCTCAACTGAATATAGGTTTCTAGGGACTATTAACGTTACCTGGTTTAACCTCCGTTCAGCCAACCAGATGTGCCATTCTGATGAAGGCTAAGTCGGTAATTCTTGATAAGTGGCAAGTTATTGGTTAATGCAATAATTATGGACATCAGGAGTTTTTCTTTCTTTTTCTTTTCTTTTCTTTTTTTCTAAAGATAGGATTTTATGAGTCTCTCGGATTCGCCCCAACGAAACATACCATAGTTTCTAATAGAGCGACAACGAAACACTAAACAAAATCCCTTCGGCGAAAACAGTACTGAGAGGAATATATATAGGCAATGTCTCAGCCTCACAATCCCTGAGAGTATTGCTATTTTCACGAGGCATACCTAACTTTACCAAAAGACCCATTTCGTTTATTTACTTCGAATTTCACGATACTTAGACTTAACCTACGCGTTTAATTACTCTAAGGCGTTAATATCGCCTTGATAGACCGAATTTTACACATCCGTATAGAGTCTTTATCCCAAATCTCAGACATACATCGGTGAATCAAGCGAGTTGCACTTGCTTTGGCCCCTCTTTCGCATATCTTGTCGCCTTGCGTTCTTTCATCCACTCCTCAGCCATTCTTTCTTGGAATCCTACTTTAGCGCATATTGCAAATGAAGGGCGTCTAGGGGCTCTTGGTGTTTCGACGAGAAAGTCAACAGCCTCACTCGGAAGTTTTATCTCTTCAGCCTCGAGTCCTTGTCATACTTCAGGCTCATAGTCACCGTTTTCATTGTCAGCACCTTCGTTTACGCTCGTCGGATTGTATCGGCTCCAGTGTCACCTTTGATTTTCACATCTTCACCTTTTGATATGAGGAAATACTCTAAGTGTACATGGCCTACATGGGAAAGTCACTGAATGTACATACAAATATACGGGTACGTTTTCTAATTGCTCAATCAAATTCGCTAAATGTGATATTCAAGTTCTTCCTCAAACTCGTTTCAAATGAAGTTTAAAAAGTACATATAGAGACCTTTTTTATGTACATTTAGTGACTTTCCAGTGCTGTAAATGAAAATTATGACAACTGGTTTCGACGCAAAAAAATTTATTTGATTTTTCTATTTTTGTCAGGTTCAAATGCCGGTGAGTGTGACAACTGACAACCGACTCACAAATCTGCAAAATCTTGCTTAAATGTAAAACAACAATAATAAAATTTTTGTGCATGTAAAAGTACAAGAAATGCACTGTCGTCCATGGCTTGCTCGTCGAGAGCTGGGGTGTCACTGGATCCAAAATCCTCACCCATCATACTCGCGAACGGATCCTGCATATAATCTGTCCCCGTGCTAGCCAAGGTGGTGTCCCTTGGTTCCACGACCCCACCCAATTCAAAGTGCTCGGTACGTCCGACTGGACTGGCCCCGGGCTAGCCAAAGTGTCCTTAGGCTGCAAGACCTCACCTGACTGCAAACTCGCCGGCGCATCCAATTGGACCCACTCCGTGCCAGCCAACGACGCCCCTAAGGCATCATTCACACTCGGACTGTCCTCAGCAACATCACTAACAACCCCATTATGGTCAGCATCGGCATTCCGCTCGTAGAACCCACCAACATAGAACAGGACAACAAGTCAGCAATACTGATGGGAAATGGTATCACGAAATCCCGCCGTACAAAACATGTCGATCTACGATATCATCACATCAGGGAACTCACATCGAACAACATCCTCAAGCTAAAATACATACCTTCAGGACAGCTACTCAGTGGTTTCTTCACGAAGCCACTCAGCCGAAAGAAGTTTACCGACATACGCGACAGACTAATAACTCGGATGCCAGTATCAACATAGTCCAATTTATAATAAAGGTAAGTATTTTAAGGTAAGCAGGTACCAAAAGCTTTGTGCTTCTATCTCTGACTGCAAAATATACAGATATATCGTACCTTGTGAAAAGAGTGTGTACAAACTGTTTGTATTATACGTAAAAATGAAATTATAAATAATGTACACGCAATATATAACTATATATTTGTTCATATAATTGTTCCTATCGATAAACACCCAAGTATTTACTTGTGCGACTGTGTTTTGACATAAAATACTCTGAAGTTAAAGTTGAATCCCGCAGACAATTTGTATTCATCAATACACATAATATTAGTAACTTACTGGTTCTTTTAATTTTTTGCGTGATATCGTAAAAGTTGCATACCTGTGACAATTTGTATAGAAATTCACTCGCAGGATACAAACAAAATTGGGAATTTCACAGCCCACAGGCCCTACAGGAAAACCCATATAATTGTTCCTATCGATAAACACCCAAGTATTTACTTGTGCGACTGTGTTTTGACATAAAATACTCTGAAGTTAGAGTTGAATCCCGCAGACAATTTGTATTCATCAATACACATAATATTAGTAACTTACTGGTTTTAATTTTTTGCGTGATATCGTAAAAGTTGCATACCTGTGACAATTTGTATAGAAATTCACTCGCAGGATACAAACAAAATTGGGAATTTCACAGCCCACAGGCCCTACAGGGACCACAACCTAACACTGGCTGCTCCCCCCCCCCCCATACACCGATTCAGTAAGCAAAATTCATTTTTCAAGAAAATCTCGAGTATTTTTACCTGCGAAATTGTGATGCCTGTCCACCGTACATAAGATTATCCACGCCAGTCGTGAAGCCTGTCATTGTACAGGAGATCGTCTACTTTTCAGAAAAATCAACGTTTTCAACAATTTTCATCGAGACAATACTCAACAGCACCAATTCGTAATCGTCTTCGACAAATATACATTGGTTCAACACTTATCGCCCAATCCATCTACAAAGTCAGCAATTTCACAATCCAGGTCTTAAGTCTTCAGCCTTCATTAGTCTTTAGTTTCCAATTTTCAGCCTTCAGACTTCAGCCCTTGTTGATTGTAAAATTGAGGGGGGGTGAGAGATTACAGATCTCAGGCCAGATTTTACAGCAAGAAACCATCTTTGATTTATGGAAGTCATCAGAATTAGCTCACTCCCGAGAGCTAAGTCATCAGAGGTAGCTTACTCCCGAGAGCTAATCAAGTTGCTCAAATTACTCTCAAGAGTTGAGTTATTACTTAACCGACTTCCGAGAGCAGATTTGGTTTCTCAACCGATTCCCGAGAGTGGATTAAGCCTGTCAACCACAACATATTACTAATAGCTGCGGTTCTATGTGAGTCACAACCTATGCGGAAAGGCCTCATGTGATCAGCGTGAGATTAGTTGCAGAGAAGTTGAAATAGAAAAGCATCGAAGTGTTAAAGTGTTCCGCATAAGGTTTCTCATACTGACCATTTGAGTTTTTACCCTGGCCAGCCCAAGCGGCTGAACACTAGCACAAACACTTTAGGTATAAAACCAAAGGTGAGGTCAGAAATAAATACATACATTTGCACTTTATTTTAAGTCTACTACATTGTACTCTAACAACTTATCAGGTCCGATAAAGCGTGTACGATAGTATGTATAGCCTCCCTTATCCGTTCTCCATATAGTGTCGTTAAATTCAGAACGATCAAGAGGGGCATTAGAGTCATGTCTTCTTACGAGTATAATCTCTGTAGTCGGAATACGACTTGTGCCTATATTAAGCGCACTAGAACCATCGGGGTTATTTACCTCGTATATTCCACTTTTAGTGTCTGCTACAGAGATTATATATGAACCTATCCATTTAGATGTTAATACAGTAGCATCGGAATTACGTTGACGGATATTAACTCTGTCACCGACCTGATACTCTGCTATCTTCTTGGTAGGGTTCCAACGCTTTTGCCTTTTTAATAAGGCTATATTGCGTATTTCTCGCAAGCAAGGATATACAACGTTATAAATACGTTGTACCTTCTCTAACCATGGTAACTCGTGGTGATCAGGTTCGTCCTTGTTAAAGGGTATTTGTAACTCACTATATCCGCCACGAAAATAGTGAGCGGGTGTAGTTCTTGTAACCGGATCAGCACACTCGTTCATATGTGTTTGTACCCACTTAAGGTGGTACGGCTAATCATCTGCATCATTCGTTAATGCAGTACGCAAGAAGAACTTAAGTCTTCTATGGTGCGTTTCATTCGTGCCTTGCGTTTGCGGCTTGTATGGCACACCTCTTTTATGGCATATGCCTGATACGAGTACTAGCGATTCCATTACGTCATCGTAGAACTCGCTACCGTTTTCAGTGCACACTATCGTTATCAGTGCACATAATACCTGGCCACCCGTGGTCAGCAAAGACTTGGCAACATAATTCTGCCACGGTCTGCGTATTCTTATCCTTTAATGGATAAAGCAAATTAAACTGTGATGTCACATCAAAGAAGTGGCATACGTAACGGTCGCCTGTGTGCTCGGACGTGGGTAGGTTAACCAGATCAATGATGACCCTGCGCTATGGAACATCATCAGTCACACTCTTAAGCGGTGCGAACCCATAACGCTTGATCAGATTGAGATCACAGTCTGTACATGACGGATATACTCTGTCAACTAAAGTTGCCAGCTTAGGGTACGCGATCCCATTTCGCTTAGCATCTTTAAGTGCGTCTACTACGTTTTGGTGCTTCAGCTTATGATTTTGCGTCAGCCAAGCAAGAATGTTTTCATCATTCTGCTCCTCCAGAATAAAGGTAGGGTGTTGAGAATCCACTTGCGTGGTCTCTAAGTCTGTAGTATTTCAAGACTCCTGTCCTGCTTTCGCATGAGTGTTATAAGTATGCTCATGTGCGTTAGATACACCTGACTTATTAAATAGTCGCATTATATGTTTATACGCTTCAGGATTGTTTTTCATTAATCCCTTTGGAAATAGGGTTTGAAAGACCTCGGGCTTGGACTTTATGTTACTAAACAGAGTTCTAGCTAGAGACTGACGCTTCTTAGCAGTAGTGTCATTAGTAGATTGTATTTCTTGTGCACAGACTTCAAGTGCTGTGTTGCCTTTGAACTGCTTGACGTTCAATTTAGTAGAGAGTGGAACCTCTGATTCTTTGACCTTGTTAAGGAAGGTCTCAGAAGGGGTCCATTTGGTTATTCCAATGGGACCTATACGACATATTATAGTATGTCTCCAGGGCGTCTTCTGGACGGCTCGGGTACCCTGATATAGGAAAGTATCTACTTCCCTATTTAAATGTATTGGCTCGCATTGTATCATGCTTATTAATTTATTGAGCCATGGATCTTTACTCCGTAATGGGCAACACAACGTGATGGTAGCTTTATGTATATGAACAAAATTTAATAGCTGGGCAATTAACTGCCATGGTGGATTAGCCCACGCATTATGTTTGGAGAGGTCTATTTGAAAGGCTTCTCCCAAAGGATGATTTAAAGTCCTGTAATTCGATAGTTGTGCATTATGATGTGCAGCAAACATATCTATGGTATGTGGCCTAATTATATTTTGAGCCAGTTCAAACTACCTGGGATTACATTTCCAGTCAGTGGCTAGTAACTCACGTACGGATTTATTAAAGTTCGGTACGAAGCGTGATAACATTTCCGGTAAATGGTGATGTATTCCTGGCAGATGTTTTATATCAAAATTAAACTTTGATATTGTATCATGCCAGCGACTCAGTAATTGTGAGTCGGGGTTCATCTTTTTCATATATTGAAGAGATTTCTGATCACACATCAGCGTAAATGCTGTTCCATATTAGTAATCTCGGAAGTGTGTTAGAGCTGCCACTATGGCTAATAGCTCTTGTTTAACAGTTGGATAATTCAACTGTGAAGCATTCATTGCTCGACTAAAGAATTGTATATATCTAGGTTTGTTATCTATAACCTGATATAATACTCCTCCTAAGGCTAAATCGGAGGCGTCCGTTGCTATTTCAAACGGCACGCCATCGATCGGTCCTTGTACAACAGGGGCTTGATGGACTGCGTGTTTGAGCGTTTTAAATGCGTCATCACACTCTTTAGTCCACAAGTCTCCTAGTTTACTTTTATGATATCTTGTGTCCAAAAGGTTTAAGGTAGTCAGCTAAGTGTAGTACTCCATTTGAAAAGAAGTATACAAACTCACACATGCTGTTAACATCTCTTCCTGTAAATGGTGTTCGCCAATCTAACAGGTGTTCTACCTTACCGGGGTCGATTTTAATACCTTCCCCAGATATATGGTAGCCTAAGAGCTGTATTTCGCTCATTGCGAAGTATTTCTTCTCGTTAATCTTGAAGTGTTGCTCGTTGAGTCTCTTAAGGACTCGTCCGACTAATGCGGCGTGTTCGCCCTTAGTTTTAGAAAAGATGACTATGTCATCTAT
>NW_014040341.1:62228-72423 GCF_001186125.1 Sphaeroforma arctica JP610 | reverse complement strand
AACCCGAAAGGTGCACCTCTGAACCTGTATTGTTTACCTTTCCATGTAAAACTAGATTATTTACGATCTGGTTCATATACCTGCGTTTGATGGTATCCTTATATAAAGTCTATAGTTGTAAATACTGTAGCACCTTCCATGCTTCGCAGTAGCTCGTTAATACGAGGTAAGTGAAAGCTATGAGTCGGCAATAATTTATTTATCGGACTCATATCTAAACATACTCTGACTTTTTTAAATGATCCGTCAGAGTTATGTCAGTGCCAAGTTAACTGACGTCTGTTGATAGTTAATTTCTATCACTCCATCTGCTAGCCATTTCTCAACTTGTCCTTGTACCACAGCCTCATGTCTCCAGGATACATAGTTCCTTGAGGGACACTTTGACTGTATAAAATCCACCTTGGTTAAGTCTAGGCTGACATACCCGTCGTTAAAACGGAATTTTGCCCAATCTGTGATTTTTATCTTCTTATTAACTAGAATCAGATCTATGATTTTGTTCGCAAAGTCAGGTATTAATGCCTTGACTGTGTCTGACGGGGGCTTATATGGATTCAGACAGTTATCGTCTGACTGATCCCTTAATGGATCTATGTTATTTGGTAGACCAGTTACGGTTATACCTAGAGTGAGCAAATCGCTCATTCCGACTATAATGTCGTACTTCTGTGACATCTTAACTATCACAGCTTGGGTAGTGATACTCCTATCATCGGCCAGGGAGATTTTAACATCTGTGGCCATGGTATCACACGTAGAAGTTTTATCATATGCTAAAATGAGGTGAGTTGTTTGTGTTCTCCTTTCGAGATCTTACACTAATGCAAAGCGATCGGATATACATGAAATTTCTGAACCAGGATCAATCAATGCAAGGATTTTATTTCCATTGCAGTATACAGGGATTATTACACGCTCATCTAAAGAGTCGTTGTATTGTCTGTGTAACGATTGTACCTGGTAGTACTTCTCCTTTCGATATCTTACATTAATGCAAAGCGATCGGATATACATGAAATTTCTGAACCAGGATCAATCAATGCAAGGATTTTATTTCCATGGCAGTATACAGGGATTATTACACGCTCATCTAAAGAGTCGTTGTATTGTCTGTGTAACGATTGTACCTGGTAGTACTTTCACTCCAACTTAATGTCGGGCTTTTTGTCACAAGACTTAGTGTGATAGCCATTGGTCTTCTCACACTTGTCGCACTTAAAAAGAAAGTGTGTACAGGTGAATGCATGCCTGCCATTCCAATAACCGTTAGGGGTCAATTGGTACATGTCATACCCGCACTGTGCGTCGGCACATTTCTTAATCTCCTTAAATGGAGGTTCCTTGTCCTTCGCCTCCGCGCGTGCCCGTTTATTGGGTCGCGTGGATAGAGTGGAGTCGCGAGCACGTGTATGTTGGGGTCTCTCGTTTGAGGTCTGCCTGGATACGTATTCGTGATCGGTGTGCTCCCGCGGCTTCTTAACAGCCACTTTTCCCTTCGATGTTACTCGGTGTGCGGGGAAAAGGGTGGATACAGTATCATAATGTTTCAACATAAGTCGGAATAGATAAAACTTTGTTTTATGTCCCTTGTCTCGAGCCTCAGTCGCGTGTTTACGTCGTAACTCGGTGTACAGGCTCTCATGGTCGTTATTCCCTATGTTCTTACAGATCACGTGCATAACCAGATGCTCGTACCATCGCTGTGCCTTGTCCTTTGTTATATCTGGACGTTTCAGGTCAGCATCTAGCTTCAGAATATAACTCTGAATGGGCGTGTTCTCAACTGGTTCAGTTAAAATTGAACTCAGTCCTAGGCTACGCATGTCCTTACTTAACAAGGATGTAACCAACCAATACACAGCTGGCCAGTCACGACAAGTGTCTAGCCCATGTTGGTGTCGCTGCAGGATCAAATAACTTGTACCTGTAGGGTCAAACGTTTGCATTGCAGCAGAGATCCATTGCTGGGGAGCGATATCATTCGTCTCCAGCATGACCGTAAACGCATTAAGCGTACTGGTTAGCGTGTCGAGGTCATGGATGTTTATAAACTCGACTTGCTTACTGTTGGCATCCCAGTTCGACTTAAGTCGACTGATCTGTCTTTGTACTTCTGATTATCCCTGTGGTCTTGTCCACGTTGGGCCTGAAGTAGCTGATCGATGCGCTTTTGCTTAATCGCAATCATATTAGCAAAGTATAATACATCCTCAGCATGATGCGCATCGTGGGCGATTTCCATTTTAATGGTATAATCGTCGACCGATTTGTTAAGTTCGGTCACCTCGTCAAAGTGAAAATTCTCTGCGGATTGATGTAGTGCTGTGCGATCGAAGCGATTAAATTCGACTTCGTTAACACGTTTACGGGGGTGTTTATTACCCCTTGTAAAGTCCATGGTTGAAGCCCTTCGGTGCTCTGTTCCTCGGATAGTGGTTGATATTATAATCTTGAGTGATTCATGCGTCTGGATAACATACCCAGTTTTAACTGGTTTCCGACGATTGTCATCCCAATTGGGTAAAAGTGGCGGAGTATTTCTACCTGCCTCTGGGTCTATAATACCCTCAAGGATGGGTGACTCACGGCCGGGTGTCAGAACAGGCGAGTAATTAGCCTGAAGTTCTGGTGGTAGTACCTCGTTAGGTATAGATACGCTGAGCACATCTGGCTCATATGCCACAGGTGTAGCGCTCGAGTCTTTACGTTCTTCGGGCGTAATTGCCTGTCGACGTTTTGTTCACTTCTGTAGGGCTTCAGTAATCCCGGAGAAACATGCTCGCGTAAGTGCTGTGTATGTTATCCTCAACAGTCAAGTCTTTCATAAGGGTAGCTAACTGATTCTTAAGATCAGTGTTGTCAGTAATTATCTTACTTATGCGCGTTAGCTTAGTAATCTCGGACGCAGATTCGGGGTTGCCACTTGAGCTTGCCTCCTCTTCTGGTTCCAATATAGGATCTTTTTGAGATTTGTCCTTGTCCCCTATAATTGGGGACTCCCTTATAATTGGGAACTTTTCTTTCTGAGTTTCGTCAGAAGAATGGGTTGGGGCGTCTTGAGACGTGTCCCTTGTCTCACTTCTTGGCTTCGTAAATGAAAGCTTTGAAGTTGAGGCAAAGGGAGTAGTCTCCTTAATCGGAGTGGCTACATCCTTATCTGAAGCATTGTCCTGTTGACTATTATTGTCGGAGGCAAGTGCTTCGGCTACAGTGCGGTTAAACGCATCAGCAGCGACAGAGGTTTCTCTCTCCATCTTTTTCTTTTCAGCTATACTACGCTTCTTAGAAGGAGTATTGTCTTTCTTGGTTATAATCTTAACTTATGACTGCTAGCTGATCTCTTAAGGACTAGCTTGGACAATATTTTTTTTGTAGTAGTTAATCTACCTTGACGCTGAAGTAGTCTAAGTAATTAATACCTTTGCTAACTTTAAAATGTGTAAGATTCGGTCTACTAAGGCAATATCAACGCCTTAGAGTATATAAACGCGTATGTAAATTCTAAGTATTGTGAAAATATCAAAGTATATAATCGAAATGAGACTTTTAGTAAAGTTAGGTATGCCTCGTGAAAACAGCAATACTCTCAGGGATTGTGAGGCTGAGACATTGCCTAAATATAATCCTCTCAGTACTGTTTCCGCCGAAGGGATTTTGTTTAGTGTTTCGTTGTCGCTCTATTAGAAACTATGGTATGTTTCGTTGGGGCGAATCCGAGAGACTCATAAAATCCTATCTTTAGAAAAAAAGAAAAGAAAAGAAAAAGGAAAAAAAACTCTTGATGTCCTTAGTTATTGTCTTACCCAACAACTTACCACTTATCAAGAATTACCGACTTAGCCTTCATCAGACTGTCACATCTGGTTGGCTGATCGGAGGATCAACTAGGTAACATTAATAGTCCCTAGAAACCTATATTCGGTTGAGCCATCTCGCTACCGAAGTATTCAGATATAAATAGATTTGGAAAGTAAATATAGTTCTATTAATAGAACTAGACCAAATTTTATGTTTGGTATTTTACTGGGGCCTTTTTATGGCCTCGTCCAAATATTTGATATGTAAAATGGAAAAGGTATTAATTAATAAAACCATTAAAGACCATTAGGAAACTTAAGTTCCTCGTACCGGTTATAATTTACGTACTGCTTAAGAGTACGTTTATAACATAGAGTCTAATGTGGAGGTCTGGCTATTACATTACCATCTACGAGAGAAGGATGGCAGCAAACCACCGGAACACAGAGACCGTCCAGTTAATGTGGAGATTATTCGGCTAGTTCACCGGGCTACGGAGCCACCGCTAGATGAATCGCTATGGAAAGAAGGGAGATCGACATTCCGGCTCATCATGTCACACCGCCACAATGAGGCAGCTCAGCAATCGGAGTTTAGAGGGCTCTCCCACATGGGTGACAGCGGATGCTTTTAATGATCCGAATGTGGTGACTGCATACCGTAAGCGGATTCAAACTCGTGAGAGTCGACGACGGCGACGGCTGGTCCAAGGTTCGAGCGGCCTTGGTTGTTGGTATGTCTGGCCGGGGCTGCGTCCTTGCTGCATGCATGAATGACGTCTGCACGAGAGGATACACACTTACACGTTATTAATAATAAAGTAAACTTACGTAGACTTTGAGACATGAATATAATACTTGCACGACATATACAGGATAGGATATTAGTTAACATTACAGTAGTCTTATTTATCATATACCATTCACATAGGTCAAGTATAACGGCTACGATACTACAACACAATCGCAGAGCAATATCCACACGTATATACATATTCATAACAAATACTACAGCGACTATACATATAGCCTTAATACAAATCCCGCGCGCGACTATTCCAAGCCGAAATTCGGGCGCATCAGAACCTACTACGGTCGTATCTCAATGTGCATGGACCAGCGGAAGGGCTGCTACGAATCCTCGACCGCATCTGGCGCTATGCCACTAACCCACAAATCTTTGGAGGGTTCTATTATGACTTAAACAGACCTTGGGTTCAGCGGCTGCCAAAGCACTCGTTCCGGCCACGTCTGACCGCCCAAAGCAATGCTCAAATGTTCAAAGATATTGCGTACCAACGACGGTCTCCGCGCCAACCCTGCATACCGGGTACCGATGACACAGGCGCTACCCTCGCTGGCTACTTTGAGGCCCTATTCAACTCTACGAACCCGTACGTGGTTCCACCGGATACCGAACCCTCTCCTGATGTCACTTCCACCATACGCCTTGACGATGTAATGGAGGCAATACTACGCTATCCCAATAAGGGACCTGGCCCCGACGAGATTCACATCCTCCTCCTGAAGGCCGCAGTGGAGCGCTCTACCGAACGCCGTACATTAGGACGCCCCGACGCCAATAGCCCACTGATTAGACTCCTTGCCGAAGCATTCACTGAGCTACTGAAGGCGGGTACCTTCCCCGCAGCCCTGAACTGTAGTCTCCTGACAGCGCACCCAAAGAAAGCCGATGCAAATATCACCTCCCCCGCCGACTTCCGCCCCATCACGCTTACGCAAATAGTCAGACGCATCTTTAAAAAGTGCTTTCTTAATCTGATTACGAGCCACCCCGGCTTTGCTACCCATGCTACCCAAGCTGGCTTCAAATCACGGTACTCCTGTCATACCCAAGCACTTGCCGCCATGGAATATGAGACACAGTCAGAAGAGGAGTGGAACGACGTCTGTCTGGACATAACCAAGGCATACGACAAGGTCGCTCTCCCACGCCTATGGGTACTTCTGCGTCACGCTGGAATGCCCGAAAACTGGATCAACTGCCCCCGCGCGCTGTTTGGGAGGGTCCCTACCCGAGTGACATACCGCGGCACGCTCTCGTCTCTATTTCATAGAACGAATGGCATCCTACAAGGCTCAATCATCGGCCCCCAGCTCTTTATTATCTACATGAATTCCTTAGCTGTCACGCTAGCACAATTTCGGCCCAAGCTCCTCCGCTCTTATTTATTTGTCGATGACACACGGATCCAAGCCCCTCGATCGGTTTCGCTCCAGCCCTTCTTAGATGACATTGATGCGTGGGGACGCAAATCTGGCCTCGAACAGGGTATCATTAAACCCCGAGTACGATCTACCGACTTGCGACACGCGGCGCCAACCCTTCGTATAAATGGTGAGCTTATTACGCCGACGCTTGCAGACGCACATTGGAGCACACGTTACCTCCCCCTGAAACTGGCGCCCACACATGCCGAACCGAAACACTCCAAATGCCTGGGGTTCCCACTCTCTCACGGAGTACCAGAAATCAACCTCGCTAGACATATGGAATCCCTGGTTGCAGCATTGGATATAGATGTAGAATAAGACAATATGTTAAATGAGCCACATATGTCATTATAAAGAGTTACAACAATTGGTGACACGAATTTTAGACACGAGTCGTAATGTATTAAACATAGTTTGAACCGGATACAAATACAAGATATAAAAAAACGACAATATATAAATTTAGGACTGTTCTTAATTGTATTTGTTGTTATTCAGATTTTTTCTTGCATTTACAAAAGGACAAAAGAATTTGGTCATACAGCCGATAATACTACCGCATTTTATACATTTCAATATAAAACAGGTACTTTAGTCTGTTTACAGTTGACTGAGTGATACTTTAGCTACGAATATTTACGACACTTGTAATAAATAGCAAATAATAATTATGACGATGCAATAACCCCACGGTCCGTGTAGATATTACCTTTATATTTTTATTTACAAAATATCACAGATTTGTGGCATAAATAGTTATTACAAAAATACCAACACTCAACTTGGTGGGGCTGTGGACAAAGTACCGTAGACGGAGATATAGAGCCGGACCAGAGGACCGGACCGACATGAAAAATCTAAGACCGGACCGGAGAACCGGACCTAGGAGATTTTATTTAGGACCGAGCCATAGGATCGGGCCTGAGAGGATTTAATTGTGATCCGAGGATCGGACTAGATAATAGAATATATTATTTAGTGAGAGAGAATGATGACTCACCGGACGTCGCCATTATTTAGTAACTAGGAAACCAGAATCTTAGATACGGAGATTTTCACAATCTGCCGTTGTTAGAGAAAATCTCGTCCCACATAGGAGCGTGATTAATAAAGAGTTCACTTATTTCAGACTTCACACTTTTTTTACGCTGTGTTACTTGGTTTTTATCACAAACCCAGTCAGAATTGCCATTGGGAATGGCGCGCCTGCTATAGTTATTAATCACAATCCTATGTGGAACGAGACTTTCTCTACCATCGGGTTATGTGGAAGTACCCGTCTCTATGGTTTCGTATGAGTTATCACTTTTATCTCTTTAAATTCTCTATTCCACTAATTGGTCCAGTCCTCTGGTCCGGTCCTCTGGTCCGGTCCTCAAATAATCCCCTAGGTCCGGTCCTCTGGTGCGGTCCTAAAATCCTCTCTCAGGTCAGGTCCTCTTGTCCGGTCCTAAACCTCCGCCTAGGGTACTTTGTCCACATCTTAAGTTCCGTGGTGCTCTCTCGTGTATGGGTGGGGCGCATTGCACTCTTAATTGCGGATAGGTTTATATATTTCCCTAGTTTCAGTTTCTCCTTGACGGGCTCGGGAAGAGAGGTCGTGGGGAAACAAAAGATAGTCCCGGTATTATCTATGTAAGATTGTGATCTTCTTGACGTTGAGCTGTTTGTTCATGGGTAGAAAACTAGTCTTCAAAGTTTGGATCTCGTATAATATGGTCACGTAGGTTAATCATGGCTTGCATACGTTCTTCACGTTCGGCGTCGCGGGCGAGGGATTTCTTCTCGAGTGCAGCCACGTATGCTTCCATCCTGGTGTCGGATTCTTCATCGACACGAGGGGTTTTCGTGATAGGTTCATCAGTCTCGGGGATATCCAAGTCATTCTGGGTTCGCTTGGTCGAGGAGTCTTGGGAAAGAAGGTCCCCTTGGGTGTCTTGTTCGTCGATGGTGAGGGGAACTTTCGGGGTTGGGCTGGGTATTCATGTGGACGTTTGAAGGCTTTGTTGTTTTGTAGACTGTTGTTCTTTGCCCTATTTGAGTACCCTTTTATATGTCGTCTTTGTCCGCCGGATGTCGGACTGTTGACCCCAGGTACGAGGCAGGAGGACTCTATCGGACTCGACTCCAAAAACTCCAGAGCTTCCCCAATTTTTAGAGTTAATATTATAAAAGATCCTACGGATTTTTTAGATGATAACAAGTGCATCCGACCAGAAAAACCAGGGGTTTCACCAGATCTGACGATAATACATAACTTCGCTGGTACGATGCCGCCAATTTGATATATGCGCCATATAAGGAAAGAAGTATGATGTGTCTCTCCCGTTCCATGATGTATTTTGTTTTTATCAAAAAAAACCCCCCTAAATACAAGTGTCTACAAGTCTACAACATGCACATAATATTGCACATGCGTTCTTATCGTAAACACTCGAAGATGAATGATTATACATACTAGGTTGAAGTAAATTATTTCCTTTATCGATTCATTTGATATAGTAGCTAAATTCAGAAGCATATATCCCCGTAGAAGAAACACGTAGTACATTCAACAGGTTCTAGGATATAGCTACATACATCTCAACATGACATTAGTCGTTCGATTTACCAGTGATGAGCCTATTGCGTATCTACTCCAAATCCCAGGACAGGGAGGTCGTAATGCCGATCCCGATATGACAGTTGATGATGTGATGGCCACTAATGCTAAACTTAGCGTGCAATTCAAAGACCCTCGCTTGGAAAATAGTATGTCGCGCAGACATCTTGTGTTTCGTAACGAAGTGCCGCTTACATTTGAATTGTATATGTGCATGTTGGTTGTATTTGTGCATGTTGTATATTGGATAGGTGCTTATTGGGATCAGTTTGTCATGCCCAGCCTTTTTTATATCTCGTGTATAGGAAACGAATGGTATACTCAGACATATTTTAGGTACTTTGGTGGTATTTTTAAGACTGCCGCAGGTAAAGGTGCTTATTCGATTGATACATTAGATCACAACAGAATCTGGTGAAATATACGAAGGCAGAATTACAATATTAACCGAGTCTACTGGGCTATACGTAGATCTGCGAGTAAGCTGCTCTGACTGTATTCCAGATCAATGTGTATTGTATGTTAATACACTTTTGTCATATATTGCGATATGGTTCTATACAAGTCGGATCTTTCTCTGAGAGCTGCCTTTATTAAGTTCAACATCTTTTATAAGTCATTCGGAATGCCGTTATTGGAATATCTGTATCTCGCAACACCGAAGTATTCACGTGACAGTGAAGAGTCTGCGATCAGTGAACGTAATACTTAGAACAGTACTTATAACCTACACTTCTGTCAGAGGCTCCACCATGAGTTAAAAGCAAAGTTAATGCACTCCAGTCAATCTTCTCCGATTTTTTATTCAGTTAGGCCACTCCAAGGAAACGCAGAGGTATGTACTATCTTAGTTTCTCAAGTTGCGATATTTCAGGTACATATTTCACTATGGTAGACCTATATTTCCATGCATTAGCCAGCTTTCTCTAGGCACAAGGCTACCGCCAGCACTCCACTCAAGATTATTTGCTTGATATGCATGCACACATCGCAGGCACCAGCCATAAGGAATCCACCTACAAGCACTACTCGGCAGTCAAGTCTATGTCACTGGACTGCGTATTATTCGATGATATTGCTGCGGCAGACCAGATGAGTAAATATCAGCCGACTACAGCCACAATCGACAAAGATGATATCTTCCATGATCCTGAGGCGAATAATCGACTTCTTGATGTAAGCATAGATGTATCGCATGAATGAACTTATCACACACACACACACATTTATATATATATATATATTACATTACATTACAATATACACACACACACACACACACACACACACACACATTTATATATATATATAAATATCTAATATAGTATAACAATATAACAATAATCATAATAATAGAAATAGGTGAATAAATACATATATAGATGAATATATATATATATACATACATACATACACACACAAACATAAACACACACACACATATATATAATAATAATAATAGTAATAATAATAGTAATAATAATAATAATAATAATAGTAATAATAATAATGATAATAGTAATATAATAAATAATAATAATAATAATATAAACAACAA
>NW_014040341.1:51573-62208 GCF_001186125.1 Sphaeroforma arctica JP610 | reverse complement strand
TAGTATATATATATATATATATATATATAAATATATATATTCGTATTCATATCTAATTATAGACGTATTTATCATGTACGAATATATATGTGTATTTTTATTTGTTCATATATATGCAGCGGTGTTATTCAATCGAAAGGTGTTGCATACTTGGAATGTATTACTTGGCTGCAAGGAGTTCCATCGTTCATGCGTGCCTACAACCCGTGGTAAATCGCAGCTAGTTTGTAGACACTCATCTTCGAACCATTTGTATAGCGGCACAAAAGAAGAGCCCAAAAAAGGGGAAATACCAATCTATAATGTTCAAGAGCTAAGTTTCTGTGACGGTATGAGAATGCGCTGCTAATAGGAACACCGTATACACCTACCCACAGGCACTTCTGGAGTTGACGAAGCATCAGCCCGAGAGCGATAAGCAAGAAAATGTCGGCCATGTCAAGCTTCAGCTCAAAGCCCTGCGAGACCCCTGGGTGTTCGAAGTGAGCTGCAGATGCAGCGAGTGTAGGCGTAAGCAGTCGGACGATGGTCCACCGTCGTGGTGTGTACCTGTGTGTATACTGATTCTATGATCGTACCGTGGTAGTATGTGTTTTTATGATTGTATTCTGTGTGTATTCTGTGTTTTTAAGATTTTATTCCGTGTAGTATGTGTTTTTATGATTGTATTCTGTGTGTAGTATGTTTTTTGTGACTGTATTCTGTGTGTAGTATACGTTTTTATGATTGTATTCTGAGTGTAGTTTGTGGTTTAATGATTGTATTCTGTGGGTAGTGTGTTGTTCTAAGATAGTGTCCTGTATGTAGTATGTGTTTTTATGATTGTATTCTGTGCGTAGTATGTGTTTTTATGATTGTATTCTGTGTGTAGTATGTGTTTTTATAATGGTATCGTGTTTGTATTGTGTGTTTTTATGATCGTATCCTGTGTGCAGTATGTGCTTTTATGATTGAATTCTGTGTGTAGTATGTGTGGTATGATTGTATTTTGTGTATAGTTTGTGTTGTACGAATATACTGCACATCTTGGTGTGTTACTTGTCGCATGTACATGTATATGTATTATAACAATTGTGTACCATAGCAAACATGAAAGCAAATGTGGGTGTGGCACTTACAATGCCGTGGGTTCTACATCGCCTAAACGGATAAGATGAGCGAAATGAGAGGACTGATGGTCTATGAGTGTTTCTAAAAGTAGAGTCAATGCAAGGAAACACTAGTCTGCTCTCTCGGAGGGTATTTCTAAATGCCCTGCTCAATATTCCTTACCAATGCAGTGTTCAATTGTTCGATATCGGACCCGACTACGTAGTGCTACAGGTAGTGAAGTCCGCGGAAGAGTCCCGAGGGGTATGTTTGCAGTTTCGGTCACTACGCAAAAAAAGAGAGGGAGACGCTGGAGACCTGTCGTGGAGTAAGTGGGCGGATATAGCCCAGGGCAAACCCATCACATCGCGGATTATTAGGAAAAAAAACTTGGAACCCAATACCCTCTACACTTTCAGGACCAAAGTGGACGGGCAGAGGAGCTATGCTATGCCTACGGAGGAGTGGCGTACGCTGGAGATTTCAACAGCGCGCCCAACTCAGCCCCAACTAAGGGCGCCTGAGGTGTGTGTGTTGTGTACGAAGTTTAAGAGTGCACGGGAGAGTGACTGTGTTGGGTGTGTAATGATACATGTTTCAGCTTACAGCTCGTGGTGTATGTGAGGGGGTTTTGAGGGCGAATAAACGTTATATATGGAATGGTGGTCGATCCACGATAGCGATGTGAGGCCACTCAGAAGCCCACGCTTATGGCTCATGAGATATGGGAAGTTATGCATATTGGTATTGAATTGTGAGATCCGTGTGCGTGATGTGAGAGAGATTGTATGTGTGTGTGTGTTGGCAGGTGTACGTGTTTACTAGCGAAAAGGCGTGGATGTTATCGTCATAGGTGGATTTTTCTGTTTTTATTTACGCCATAATACAGAGCCAAATTGTTAAACCGTTTCCAGTAGTTCCGTGGAAATGTAATGTGAGGTGAAAATGTATGGCAGTCGTTGATGTGCCAGGGTATATGTATAAGGATTTATTCGACAGCTCTGAATATGTTTGGACGTATTACGTGAAATAATTGATTGTTCAAGTTGTGAAGAAAGGATGTTTTCATTTGGTACCAAATTGAAGTGGTGGTTACCCACCCATGGCGTAGCCTAAGCTACTGCTGAGCAACTGCCGAGCTCGAAGTGACATGCAGAAGGCCACTCGCAATTGCTGTTTTTTTCTTTAAATAGCGCACAGTAACATAAGTCCTAAGCACACATGAGTTAATGTGTATCTACTTGAAGAAAACGTCCTTTTGAATAAAATCAGATTATCCCCTAAATACATGTGAGTGCATCTATCACGATACAAAAAAAAATTCATATCCACGAACGAAAATTTTTCCTCATCTGTACATGTCTACCCGCATCTGCGAACAAAATTAGTCATCCGCGCTGGTGGTGGAGTGGAAAGCATATTTAGTACCGAATTGCACCGTGAAGTATAAGCTACAGATGCGAAGCGCTGACGACGCCGAATGGAGTGACGTGGCATCTAATCTGACTTCTACCAGCGTTAGGAAACGCAATCTGGACAAAGACAACACTTATTCCTTCAGGTAGGTGTCCATCTACTATCCCATTTGGTATATTTGCACTGTAACCAGAACGGTCTTAGAATTGTAGGCCGTGCACATGCTCCGCAGAAGAAATTGCACCATGTAACCGTGATATAACATATCTGCTACATATACGCTGATTGTTAACCGCGTGTGTGCTCGATATTGAATCAGTTGTCAGCCAGGTGCTGTTGATAGACACCCATTGGTGCTTTCGATGTATCCCCTCCCTTCAGCGTGTAGAAGGGCCGCTTTTCTTCTTCTAAAACTGATGTCTTGTTTTTAGAGTTCAATACACACACACGTCTCGGAATGCATGCGTTTGCTAAACACAACTGTGCCATCACTGGGACATGGTTTAACCTAGCGTATCATAGCGCCGTATGAGTGCACATGGCCTGCATGAAACGTACCTTCAACAGGTAGAGACACACACAGTAGGTTCCAGCTGTATATACCAACAAGTCTCTCTTTACCTCTGATCTGAACAGGGTTCGAGCGGTTATCACAAAGAATAAAAAGGCCGAATCAGGATCCGACACCGACACGTCTGCTCAGGACGATGTAACGCTATCGCCGTACAGTGTACCCAGCGAGTTCTTCGCGTTGCGCCCCCCAACGCAATGGGATTATTTATTCGGTAGGTGGAAGCGTAAAAGTGTCATAGACGAGAAGATGCAACCATTTAAGTTGATATGTACATCGTAATTACGGTCAACGCCATAACAGGCAAAAATATCTGACTATGTAAGTTGATACGGACATCATAATCACAGTCAACGCCATATTGGCCCAGAACGTATCCGGCGGAGTCTGTGCTGTGCGCTTTCCATGGCTATGGCAGTACTTGTCCGTATGTTTAGCTCAGTATTGATGTAGTGTCAGCTTAGAGTGTATTGTACGGGTAAGTGGTAGGCGTGTAGCCCCACGTGTAGGGAGGGGTGTGGCGTAGCAGGGCTTTTGCAAGAAATGCACTCGCAAGCTGACGTAAATGTGTGTGCGAGAGTAAATATGTCACATACACCCATGCTTTATCACACGTTAACTCACATTTCGCATACGCTGCCACAGGTAAATCACTAGTAAACGCCCGCGGCGAGTCTGAGCCCACTCAGAGTCTCTCAGGGAAGTGTGTTGCCTTATACTGCAGCGCCAGTTGGTGTGGGCCATGTAGACAGTACACGCCCAAGTTGACGCAGATGTACGAAGATTTCAAGAAGAAAGGGTTACAGTTTGAGGTGGTGTTTGCAAGTGCGGATAGGGATGCGACGAGCATGCAGGCATACTTTGCGAAGATGCCGTGGCTGGCCATTCCATATGAGAACCAAGAGGTGTGTCGTTCTAGCTTTATATGGAAATCTGCAAAGTGTGCTATATATAATTAGAGTTGTTTATATATACATGTTTATATGTGGATGTACATAGGTAAGGAATTTCTGATACACACGTGCGTGTGTTGCCTTTGATAGTCAGTATGTATGAGTGTGAGTGCATCGGCAATACTAAGAGTGTGTGCATGTATGCGTATGTTTACGTGCTGCGCTACAACTACACTGGAGTTTCATTAAGTACCGATGCTACTTGCTTTGTTTATTTACATCGGGTCTACTATCCCGTAATGGTCTTGTAGGACATCTTATTCGGGAACGTCATCCATGATATGCCTTGATAGATTGCCTGCAGAATAACATTGGTTATTCCTTACACACGATGTTGAATTTATACTCGTTCAAGTGGTGCATGAGTGTGCTGATACCTGAATACGTTTCTGACAGCCATCCAACGGCTTTCCAAAAACCATGTAAAGGCGATTGACAACTAAATACAGGGCTACGTTGGACACAGTGCCGCTTTATTCATATTAGACATAATGTTTTATTCATATATTATACATGACACACCGTATATTCCTTAACACACGCACGCACATACTATACACGCGCGCACACACACACACACACACAGAGACACAGACACACATACACGCACACACACACACATACACACACACATATATATATACATATATATATATACTTACATATATATATATATATATAACACAATATATATATATATATATATATATCATCTAATAAATTTATATATATATCATCTAAACCACACGCAGATCATAGAGAACATCATGCGCGTCTACGAAGTGAAGGGAGTGCCTCGTTTGATAGTCTTCGATGCGAATGGACAGGTAGTGATGGCCAATGGCGTGCAGCAACCGCTTACGGAGAACATGATTGTACAATGGGCTGCCGTGTAGTTGAGAATAATTAGTAGGAGAATAAAGTATGATTCGCCAATGAGTAGCAGATTATGTGAGCAAGGGAGCAAAGAGACGAGATAAGTCTGGGATGGGTATAGCAGCTACAAAGCGAGTAGGCAAAACGATGTGGTGGTGTGCTCTATTACAGGCAGTGTGGTCAATGGATTGCAGCAACCGCTCACTGGGAATGTGATCGCACAATGGGCTGGTGTGCAGTTGGCCAATTAGCAGTATAGATAATGCGTGATGTCTATGTACCGCAGAATTGATGAGAACGGTAGAGGTAGCAGGTAAATGACAAGTCTGGGATGGATACATCAACCTCAAAGCTGATATGTGTCTGATATACTCCTGTGCCGGTGATAATGGCCAATGCCGTGCAGCAATTGCGCACAGGGAACCTTATCGCACAATGGGCTGCCGTGTAGGTGGCGGATGGGCAGCAGTATTAAAGTAGGGTATACCGATACGAAACAGACTAAGTGACAGTGGGGATGAAAGGTCATGTACTAGTTACGAGCATATTACACGAGTAAGGTAGCAAGTAGATTGTGAATTTGGAATGGGTCTGGCTCCAAAACCAGTGATACTCAATGTGTTGCATTTGATGCACCAGTGCCCGTGGTTACGGTCAAAGGTGGATGGTGTACAGCAACCGCTCACCAGAACGATGATGACGCTGTGGGCTGCCGTATAGGAATCCAATAATGGTGACCCCGGGTATAAGATGGCACATAAATGCTTAAGGGATCAACAACAACACCAAGCAACGCAACGTTGTTGTCACGCTATCCTTTTTTAACAGGCGAGGATGGCCAATAGTCGTGCTTAGTAACCGCTGACCGGGGCGATGATCAACACTGTGGACTGTCGTATAGTAGACAAGCGGACAACAGGAATCAACAACGGGACTCCAAAAGACGTATAAAATGCACAGACATCAATAGCATTGTTGCATTGGTATTCATGCCCAGGCAAACAAGTTCCATTTAGTTTAAAGTTATCTCCACAAATTTGTTGGTGCCAAAGTTCCTCGCGGGATAGTCAATCTAAAGCACCAGCGGGTTCTTAAATACACTTAAAAACCGCAAAGAGATACACATTCGTTCACAGATCCCAGATGTTCCGAGGTCGATTGCTGACATTCGTTACTCTGGCAAAGGTTTTTGTTTTTGAAACACCGTCATAAATCAGGCACTTCCTGTGCTTGTCTCGTAAGACAACATTCCAAACTAAAAGCTGCAATTCTCATCCTGGAGAATCAACGATATGACATTTACTCGCAGTTTTATTGATCAGCCCGGAGCATCGCTTCTCTGAGCTTTGATATATACATACATACACACGCACACACACACACACACACACACACACACTATATATATATATATATATACTACATAATATATATATAGTATATATATATATATATATATATATATATAGTATATATATATATATATATATATATATATATATATATATATATATATTTATATACCTATACACACACACATATATATATATATATATATGTATGTATGTATGTATATAATGTATGTATATTAGTATATAAGCATATATATATATATATATATATATATATATATATATATATATATATATATATATATATATATACAAACACACACACACACATATATATCAAGTACCGTAAGAATTACCGGTAAATGTGAGAAAGATGAAGCGGAATGTAGGAAGTGTCAACCATCTTGCTGTCTCACACAATGGACGTTGGATAGGCAGGTCGAGCTCTTCGAGGTAAACCCTGTGGATATTGTGAATAGCCTAAGCTAATCTCCAGTATCACAGACTAGGCAGTATGTGGGTGTGTCGACGGCGGAGAAAACTTCTTTATAGCTGGCTGTCATAATAATGTCCCTGGGGGTACTATACAACAAGACAACTCCCAGATCCGTTGTCATAGAGTCAACAGAATTATCGAATAGAACGGCCTAATATTTTTTGTTTAATTTAGAGCCCGTCAGTGGACCTATATATGCGCATGTAAATCTCCCACCTCATGCTGAAGTGTGCGTTCTTTCACTCAGTTGTGTGGTACTATTGCTCCAGTGACCTGCAGATACCTACGCCTGTGTATGTAAATTCTTCTGTCATACACACGTCTAATTGGTACAACTGCTTGTGTAAATACCTAATCCGTCAGGCGTAAGCTATATTCTTTCACATACACCTGTATCTTCACCTCTTTGATCACCTTCGAGGCGGCCCGTTCTGTTGTACCAGTGGTTGCGCAGAGTACATCTCTGCGATCTGAGGGCAGTTTCAATGAAAATGCGAGGGTACTAGACATGAGGCTTTAAGTTCATTGTGTTATCAACCTGTGCGTATTCAACAATATAGGCCGAACCGTTGATATGTAGCAAGTGTCTTCTATGTGTGATTTCAACTGCAACTGTTTGTGCTAACATATACACTAAAAATGCCCGTTTGGATTTCGAAATTGTGCACAAATATACAAAGATAAGACTATATGTCTGGGAGCCGTATTGAAAATGCTACTGCTGCACACTTCCATATTCTCTGACAAATAAATAGCTACCCGAGAAATATATATGGAGTGGCGCGTCTCTATGTAGACCATGTATGCAGAAAATGCGGGTACATAGAATGCTCTCAATACACAGGTATATTTCTTTCACGAAAACTCGCATTAAGAACTATGCGAGTGCAGGTTGCACGCGTGGGTGGCACCAAGCAGCCCCGCTCACTATTGCATACACAGACTGACCACGTGGGACTGGTGTCTAATAATCAACACACTTGCAGTTAAGTTTGTCAATCGAAACGTGGATTACGACACAACCCAAAAGCGACGGAGAACGCACATAACATGCTCACATCATAGTCCTCTTGTGGTAAGCAACATCACACCTTTGGTATCAGCAAGCAACATCACACCTTTGGTATCAGCAAGCAACACAACCAAACGGTTCAAGCGACAGCGCACTTCTCATCATGTGAGATTATAAGCGCCATCCTCACATGACGGCAGTGATAGCGCCAACGCCCTTGTTGCTTCAACATTCGACTGACTATCTCAAATAGCTTTGTAAAGTAACACTGTGCAGATAGACCTTAGACAAGCATTCCTATTTAAACACAAACTATTTGAGCACAGTTAACTACATCTACAAGGAAGGTCCAAAGCAAGTTCTACACGGGCGCGCACACGCACACGATCACACGTACTCTGCTAGAACTGGTGGCCTCGTCGGGTTTCTTGTCATCTCTAATTCGCAGCACTCGAGGAAAGCGCAGAGAGATGCCTTTGGTGGGATGAACCTCACCCACACCGGCCAAATAAGCTGGTGAGATGGACAGATCCGCTGCCTTGATTTCCCATACCTGATGTGATTGGAAGACAAATGTATATATTGGAAAGAGAATAGACATTTAAGACATCAAACCGCAATACAGTTAAGCTCACAAGCCTTTTGTGTATGTGCTCGTACATGCCAACGCACAATAGGTTCATTGCACTGAGTATGTATATGATTTTTTTTCCGGTTAAAAGTACTTCACTCGCTGGATAAGTTAGCGATATGAACAAGATTGATTGCCTCGATTGCACACAACCAAAGAGCCTCGCACAGGGCGTTATACTTGAGAGAGCACTGCCCAATATCGCAATGTTATATGAATACAAACAGACATGTCTCTCAACTAGAGGCGTAAAAAAGGGGCATTAGATACCGAGTATGTAATATGAAAGCCTTGCTGTCCATTCCGTACAAATGTCGGTCCCCTCGAAAAGGAATAGGTTTTGAGAGGATACCATAAACACACCCACCGAAGAGGAAACTCCTATGTAAATCCCGATCCATGCTCACCTGCTCTCAGACACACTCATATGTACGCGTAAAAACCATTCATACCGACGCGCAGACGCAACAACGTTATATCAATGATACAAACGAAACACGCCACATACACACGCCATGTGGCCTCACTTTCCGTACCTGTACGGGTTCGAACCAGACGTCTGGTTTGGAGGACTCAGTAGTGCGATAGTACGCCTTCTTCCCCGATTCAGAGAGATGCTTTGCAAAGAACTCGTTGCTGTCCTTGAGGAATTCATTGGTCATCCCAGTACCCACCTACAGTGTCAAAAGACCGATGTAAAAAAACTGTAAGAGCTGGGTATGCGGGTTTGTCCTTGATTCTCGTATTTACCGCTGCTTCTGCATATGCATACATCCCTCAAACGACCAATGTGCACATATGTAGTACAAGGCTGCGTGCCTGAACATATCGTCGTTTTTGTACGTATAGACACAACCCTGCGTGTACGAGATAGCACCGTGAGTGCATATACACAACTGCCTACGCTCAGCGATAGACGAGTAGCCTAATAATATGCGTGAATGGGTCGAAAGGGCCCGGTGGATGTGCATTGGAAAGCCAATATGCTTTGCATACATGAAAAAAGTGTAGACTCTTATACATTCACAAAGTATGCAGATGCATACACACCTTGCAGATAACCTGGTACTCGTCTGCATCCTCGTAACATGATTATATATATATATATATACAAGTTATGCTGATATCCATTAACCTTGCAGATGGCGTGATAGTACTCTACACGAATGGAAAGGATTATACACATCTACACGGACAATTTAACCAAATGCTTTACAAATAGTCTGGTATTCTTCGGCATCGTCGCCAATACACAATATAGACTTACACACACACACACACACACATATATATACGTTCACACCGAATGAATAAACTGGAATATATTTACATATATTAATATTATACAAACACTTTGCAATAATCTGGTATTCTTCGGCGTCCTCGCACTGACATAGAATATACAATAGAATATATTGATACAGTATGTACATACACATACATATATATACCTTGCAGATAGCCTGGTACTCTTCTTCATCCTCGTTATAGCACGCCAGAAGATATGCGGCATACCATCCCGTACGCTTGCCTTGGCCATACCACGCCCCAATCACCACCAGATCAAAGGAATCACCAAGACCCCCATCTTCAATATAGTCCTTCTTCAACTACGTTTATATCGGGAGCATGGTTGGGAAATACAAATGTGAGCAAGTGTGTACACACACATACCACGCAGAAGTCCCATATTTGTGATGAAACGACACGGGATACATGTTAAAATATACACACAATTCAGTCTCTCCAGTATTACACGTATGAGATTCTCAATGGGGAATCTTCCTCAACTCTTTGAAAGATTATGCATGAACTTTTACAACAGGTCGGTCGATGCAATAACCACAGCAAGGACTAGAGACTGGCTCACGTATAAGTACTATAGCAGATTCTATAAACACAAATATGCATCTTAGTTAGCAAAATTAAGGTAGCAGTGTGTCTGTTGGTAAGCGTGCTCGGGACAAGGGATAAACAGTAGCGATCTATTCAGAAAGTCACCTTGTGCATACAAAAACAAATAGGTTTACAATTTGGCATACACGCACGTACGTTCACGCAGCTTCAAGTAAAACTACGTATATATATATACATACATACATACATACATGTATACATACATACATACATACATACACATACACACACCCATATATATACATACACACACACACACACATATATATATATACATATATATATACATACATATATATATATATATAATATATATATATAT
>NW_014040341.1:45166-51553 GCF_001186125.1 Sphaeroforma arctica JP610 | reverse complement strand
ATAATAAATATAAATATTTAATTGTATAATTATATACAATAATATATATATATATATATACAAAGACACATATACATACATACATACATACATACTTACATACATACATACATACATACATGCATGCATACATGCATACATACATCCATACATATAAACATACATACATACATATAAATATTAATATGGATATATACAATATGCAAGTTGGAATAGTGAATAAGCACGCGATATTTTCTTGGCTATGAGTTACTTACTTTGAGCCACTTTTTGGACCGATTCGCAATCTCGTAAGTTGCATCTTGGTACAGGGTTTTGATCATCAAACCCTCACAGGAATCTGATAATATCAATATAAAACACATGAATGTGTCAAAACAAAGTGATACAAATTGAATTCTGTCAACAGATAGGCAGGTGTATCGTAACATAGAAGTACTTCATGTTCCATTATTGTACGAAAACTCGTTTTCATACAACCCGTACAAGAAATGTTCAGATGGCTCGAGTCAATGCTTCGTTTGAAAGTACGCCAATATGCCCACACAAAAGAATAAGAACTTTGTGCCTAAGATATGTGCACAGAAGTCTAGCCAACTGATCACACGCGACTCCGTACAATCAGTAAAACTCCAAGAGATTCTGCAAAGGTGCACGTGGCTATAAATATGTATGTATACGCAAGTATCTGCGATTGGATATATAACGGCAGTGTCTCAGAAACCATTTCGCCTACATTCAGCTCAAATCAGCAAGGGGACTTAGAAAAGACTATGACAATACACATCCAATCCATCCCATCCATCCGCTAGCGATAACGCAACTGCGTGTATGTATTATAGCTCAGCCTAGGCGCTTGTTCGCACCTTATAAAACATACATGCATACCTTGGGTCGTGTATGCCCACATGTGCAATATTATACGATAAAATGTGATATTGACACTGCCTGCGCCCACAGACATCATGAGCCCTTAATAGACATTAATTTCGGCGACATATGCACGATACAACGATATTGACAACTTCAACTGTCCATCCAAACATCTGTAACACTTCACAGCAATTCATATACAATGACCCACCCTCGATGGATTTGTCGAGGAAGGCCTGGATTTCATCCACACTGTTAGCGTCCATAGACGTCGCAAACGCCAACGAGCCTTCTTGGGGAGTAAAGTGCTTGTGCAATGCTGCCCTGCGAGTATGGAAGGGTTTCTATAGAGAAAAGTGGTTTAGGTTTAGGGATTGGGGTTTGGGAGCTGGGGTTTAATTTTCAGGATATTCTAGACAGAACACAGCGGGATTGGAAGAGACCAACCCAACGCACAAGACCTCTACAAGTACGACAACAACATGGATATTCTATAAGTACGACAACAACATGGATATTATATAAGTACGGCAACAACATGGATAGAAGAGGTTTTGATGCAATACAGTCTCCAATTGTCCCTCTTAAAACCTTAGGAACCCCAGGGACTACAATAGTCGAGTGATGCACGAGTATGACATCGTCAGGACTATGCACTAAGCAATGATACATACAACGTACAAGTAATTATTCAGTAATTGATCTGGTAGCCGTGTGTCGTATAACCACACCCTACGAAATCCGCTAGTAAGATGACAACAGATACTATGGCAACGTATTAGACTGTAGCAACTAAGTCAACGATAGACCGAATACAGCATACACACACGTCACCGTCAGTAATAGATTATACGCAAGTTTAAACACACACACACACACACACACACACACATATATATAGATACGTACATGTGTTAAACACTGTATGCACCAAACAACTGTAAATGTAATGCGTGATATGCAACGATTTTCTCGCATCACTATACATAGAGCACACAACCAAAAAATCAGCCGTTAATATTGTGTACGGAGCAAAACGTACGCACAATGCGCGAACGGTTCGTAAGCGCGATACTCAGAAAAATTGCAAGAACTAATCGCAAAGGAAGCTGGAAGTGTCATATAGGACACAGACGGTGAATAGTAGTTAGGAAACTGAACACAAAAACACAGAAGAAACGGATGACCACAGCAAGGATCCTCCAGATAGAGCTGACGAGTGACATATTCACATTACACATCGAAGTTTGATCCTGAGATGCACATACATAGAATATATGGGGGTATGTTTGCACATACATATACAGCAGAAGTGCTACCTTACTCGCAATCACAACACACATTTACATGCATACACACACACCCACGTACGAATCAAACAGGAAAACGGTTGCATTTTTAGGTATACATAGGATAAATACGGGGTCGCTGATAGAGACATACACGCGAACAAGTGCGAGCATATACATACAAACCCAGTTAACAAATATATACCGTGACGTAGGGCTTATCGTTCAGATAAAGCAAATCGAAGGCAAACAGCTGCACTTGCACTTTGACCTCATCTCCATTCTCAACGTTCTGGGGCAGTGCAAGGCATGGCACATGTTAAAGGATGAAAGTATGAATACATATATATTTCCTAGTGTATACTAATATATATATATATATATATTTACATATACACATATATGTATAATTATAATAATAATAATAATAATAATAATAATAATAATATATATAGCTATTCACACACGCCTTATATATATGCTATACCACTTCTAGTAACTTACTCTTATAAAGACGATTATAAAAACACATACATACACTATCACTACAAAGGGTACAGTAAAACAGTGCAGACTTTCTATCAGGAACACGGACGAAAGATTTGGGCTACCTAGCGTTTAGTCACTAACACCGCCATGTACATATACGACTGTGTCATCTATATATAATCTTTTTAAGTATCATATGACCACCTGACACTCCACTTTCATATCACATTTCCACAATGCAACGTCTCCGAAGCATCGATGTGTGTAAGGATGGGCAGGCATCCACTCATAATGATCTGGCAGGTCATGATTTACTATGTCTACCATCTTTTTAGGATATGCACCACTTAGGAAATCGGGTTTTTCTCCGTGTTAATGGTCTCCTAGTGCCAAATTCTATATCAAGGCAGTCAAGCTGACTTACCTTTCGTTTCCGTGTAGATAGGACTTGGAACGGCAGGATTCTCTTTGCCTCGATATCATAAGCAACGGCTTCTGCGTCGATTATAAAATTCTTCACCTCTGGCGAAAAACACTGGAGTAATGTTGTGGTATAGTGGTTAAGGCAAGTAATTAAATTGTTAGGTGAACAGCAGCATGTCGATGTCTATCTCTAACTAAAATCATGAACCATATATATATATATATATAGTATGCATAATCATAAACAATTGATGTTTACATGATGCAGTCTGTCGTCCCTGATAAAATATCGTTGTGTTCAGATACCTATAAGCCTCCCAGTTATAAAAAAAGACGGAGAATTGTAAAGTATCTTATCTCTACGCTCACTCATCTTTCCTAAACTGTGCACCCGGTCAGACATGCACACATACAGGTACACGACACTAATCACTACATAGTGAACATACTTCAGAGATACAAAGTAGGGATGTGCTGCTATAAAATGGCGTGCGTATACATATCCACACATACAGAACCCACTAGTTACACGTACACAAGAACTAATGAAAGCCATCTGGATCTAAACATATAAGGCCCAACTCTTGCACGCAGATACCATACGGGTCGCAATGCACCCACAATAGCTAGTTTATATCTGCCAGGACCACATATTCAAAAGTATTGCATCGTAGATATCTATACCAATGTTTAGGGATTGGGACGTGTATGATCCTCCACGGGATAAAGTACAAGTATAGGCACACGCCTCTATACACCGCTGCCGGACACTTAGTGAAGTATCCAAGACACAAGCTTTGTTTTACATACCTGTCTAATCTTGTCAATCACATCCGGGTACTTGGACGTGTTGTTCTCGAGATTCCGACTGTATATTCTCATGGTGCCATTATCCATCAGATGCACCTGGGTACAATACAAATGAAGTGTCAATGGAGACACATAGTGCGGTATGGCAGTCCTTTAGCAAAGCAATCTGACAGAGCCGCAGTAACGGCCCATACTGAAATTGTGAATCGTAGATCGTAGTTTGCGTGACGACCACACAGCTTGTGCCATTAGCCATATATATATATACATATAAGTACTCCAACATCAGCGGGCGTGCGCCGCGTTACAGCTACCAATCTCAATCCAAGTTTCTGGTGTTAAAATACCTTCGACCAATATACACTTGCAACGGTGGTATCAAGAACAGTTTATCAACGATCGCCAATGGTTTAACATCCAGCAGCTATGCATTAACCAAATTGAACGAGATAAAGTGTAAATAATACCGAGGTACTTTAACAGACTCACACAGTCCGTCGGAAACAAACTATAGCCCAGGCACGTGTACCGTTGAAACAAATCGACTTGTGACAATTAAAGTGGATACCAATTGAGCAGGGCGTGATATATTATATCAAGGAATTTAAACACCTCACTTAACTTTTAACAGATAGTAGGTTCAATGTATCGCAGTACACATTTCAATGTAGCCCTATCATACGTCAGATAGACGAAAAAGCCAACAGACATCCTTATACAAATATAATTCCAAAGGCGAAGAGCCAATTAAAAGTTTATTCATATGTGATTCGAAATACATATTTCAGCGCAAACACTAAAAAACTCACACAGACATATACACATGCATGTACATGCGTTTGCTCCGTACCTACCTGTGCCCTCTCTCCATCGTACTTATATTCACTTGTGAACTCCAAATCCTCGAAACGAGTGAGGATCTCAGAGACTCCCTTGGTTGGGTTGGCCAGCATCGGTTCCACCGGTATTCCTGTATAGTATTATTATACATATATAGTATATGTATTCAGATATAGCATGTCTACCAGTTACCAGTCAACACATACGTAGCCATATAGCAATCGAATAGGGAGGGCGTGTTGTGGAGTCCCGCGCACAAGTAGTTCGATCTCAGACTACGTAGGCGCCATAGCAATAAACACTCATGACGCAAGCGCAGGTATACCGGCCAGGGGCAGCATGCATCGCTAGCGGGCTGGAATATATTTGCAAAACCGCAAGTATATTATACTCCAATACACATACGGACTAATGATGTATGTACATGTATGTATCGAGTTCAGGCTAAGGAAGACACTTTCACGCAAACAGATATCTACATCAATGAACTCTGAGATGTGGATCTCTGTTGATTGGCAGCTCTCAAGTAAGCGCATAAATGCTTAAACCCATGCGAATGGTAAGGTAAAACATACAACATCTGATACAACACTGTATGGCTAGATGTGAACGAACATCCGCTTCAATTTCATCGCTACGTATATATTTTAATAGACTCCTGTCCATATCGGTAGGTTTGTATTCCATGTATACACCGACACAGACACAGACACAGACGCACACATATAGTCAAATAGATACATGCGTTTGAACACCCATGCAAGAGATACTGATTTATAACAGAACCCTATAGATCTGCGAGACAAAACACAAGTCATACGCACACGAATGACGTTCACTCGTACCCGGCAGCATATGACATTTCTCAGGTAGGGCGTCCGCCCCATCGGTAATTAAACAGTTCACAATCTTGGCCAAATTCGGCATTTCACAATGAGCCGTACGGATAAGGAGCTGGGTCTTATCCTCCTCTTCCCTATACTTATCCTCGGACATGCTGAGTTTTCTATTCAAGTGCTGTTTGCCTGGTAGAGTTGAAGTAAATACGGTGTCCCAGTTAGTGTTTGTAGTGCGACAGTACAAGTACATGTGTAATCAGTTTACAGCACACTGTCATATGCACGAGATACCGGGATGTCTCCTTCACTTCTTTGTACTTTTCCTATATTATGCCGAGTTTCCTAACATAGGCTGATTGCTATCCGATGGTCGTCCACGGTCACTGGGTCGATACATCAGAAAGTGAATGCAAGCCAACATAGTGCCCTTGCTGCCAAGACATCTACAGGATTATTTAAGTGTGTATCTGCACAGACACAGACACAGACACAGACACAGACACAGACAGACACATACACACACACACACACACACATATATATACACATATATATACTGAACTCACTCACCTCATCTCGCACGGGCGGGGTCATAGTGTAAGCCTGGGCCTAGTCTGCTAGTACTATGATTTCGGGTAGCCCCATGCGCAACTTGCTGTACATTGCAATTATTATAGAATACATACACACACAAAACAACCCATATAAAACCAATTCAAATCTTTATAAGTATACACAGACACACAGACACACAGACACACAGACACACAGATATATATATATATATATATATAGATACATACACACACATATATATATACAGA